>NW_026940585.1:75000-121037 GCF_032062105.1 Saccostrea cuccullata | reverse complement strand
CAAATTCAATTATACAGTTTAAAGTATATTAATAACGGCACATTGTTCTTCCTTTTCGTGCACCCATGACCCTGATAGTACAGGTAAAACCAACAAGTTACACTAGTAGCTAACACATTGCACAATAACTTATCTTACTGTTGTTTACATAAAAGTAACGTCATGTTTTATCTAAGAGTATAAACAATGGACTGATAAGAAAATAGCAACTTGAGATTTTTTATGATTGGGAATAATATTCATACATATTTGAATTTTGATACCGTGATTTATCTCACATGTACATTAGGTAATTGGAGGAAATGTTTCGTGTTCACGTATTATAGAATTAGCATAACATTTAAAGCGCAGCAAAATACCAGATTTGTTGTATTTGTCATACAAACAACACTGAAATTTTTTAGTTCTGTGAATTTTTCAACAGATTAAATAAATTTTAAACGATATCCAGGATAAATGTTTTTTTAATAAAATTGAACGAAAAAATCGAACTTCAGTCTTCAATTTCTTTTTTTTTCTTTCACAAAAAATAACAGTGTTCAATTTCTAATAAACGAAATTTTACTTACTTTTACAAAGGATTTTTGGGGGGTCAAGAATTGACATGATATAAAAATGTTTCCTTGGACTGTTCATGGAGTTTTGCTGAATTATACTGTTGTCTTTTTTGTTTTCTAATTATCTTGTATCTTATAATTTTATATTGAATTACCACTGCATTGAGCAAAACTTCCCAAACCAGTCTTCTGGTAGAAATTATTTTGATACACTCGTTAATTGCTTTTTAATTTACATTCCTAATCATAGAGTTAATTGTTCGTATTTCCGGCGTTTGTTGAAGACGTATACAGTAACCACCAGTACGACAAAAAGGAGACATCCCCCGGCTGCTGCTCCTATAGCGATGTACAATATGTTATGCCTGTCTTCATCTTTTTCACAATTGACTACCGCTATAAAGAAAGACTACCGCTATAAAGAAATTTAAACAATACATTGAAAATCAGAATTTTTCTGGCACACGTATATTTCAGCAACATATACGATATTCTGGAACACAATATATAATTCTATTCATTTTCTTTTATTTGGTGCATTTATTGACTTTGGAAAATATGTTGGAAATACTGGCAATAAACAAATTCGAACATATGAACGAATGGGTCTTCTTTTTACGACCTATCATGCCATAGAAAGTTAGAGACTTATTTATTGTATTATAATTATTTTTTATTCCCCCGCTTGAAAAGTGGGAGGGAATATAGTAATCGGTATGTCAGTCCCCCCGTCCAACCGTCTGTCTGTTACACTTTGGGGTACCCATCTCTTATCCGCAACTCCTCTTATACCCCTAAGTGAAATTTAATGAAACTTTCAGAGAATCTTTATAACAAGAAGGATATTGAGATAACGAACAGTATTCAATCTCAAAGTCCATAAAACAATACAAAATAAGAGCAGAGCAAACACGGAGGCACCGGGACATGAGAAGTGGGATCAGGTGCCATGGAGGAGCCCCTGCGAAATGATATTCATGATTTTAAGAACCTTTATGAGTTGTTCATAATTGTTCATGAATGGTTCTTAAAGGATTCTTAACAGGTTCATAAAAGTAGTTCATGAATAAAATTCATGAAAACATTCATAATTCATAGTTCATGAACAAATGATGAACAAATATGAATATTGGTAATTTTCAGTTTAAAGAAAAAACTTAATAGTTCAAGGTAATGAATGTTCATGAATTTTCATGAAGACTAAAAATGTAAAAATTATTGTCACAAACGATCGCCTGAAAACACTCATTACTCCCATAATACAACTTTTGTATGCATATGCAATTGTTGAACAAGCCCCTGATTTAATAAATAACATGCTTTTGTTTTGATTTTGAAAGTATGGGATCAGAGCCGAGTAGGGTAACATAAGAGGTTAAAATCACTATTTTCTACTCTATGTAATTGATAACTTAGATTCTTCAGGATAATAAAACTCTGTTATGAACTGTCTAGAAGGGAGATTGTAATTGAATTATGATTAATTTATAAAACACTGCATCAATATTGACAGCATTTTTTTTCTCATATTGAATTACTAATGTTTCTTCATCATTTAAATTCACAGGCCAGCTATATTAATATTGTACTTTAAATTATCTCATTTTTCATGAAACAACTTTGTTCGACCGAATTTTCTCTATTTGTCAAACTTTTAACAAGTTGTAAGAAAATGAAACAGACTTACAGTCTAGGTAAAATTTCATAATCTTCGTAAAACTGTATCATAAATTTATTGACAACTAAAAAATTATATCTCTTGTCCGTACTGTACCGTACCATTCTTGGGTCGAAAAGCTTTATATTTTGATGCAGTTATAAAGTCACATTTTTCTGTCCATAGTGTGTAAATGATACAGCACAGGCTGCATGGTTGTGAAGAAGCTATGATATGAACCACATTCGTATTTGGTAGTCTATCCTCCTATACACTTTCATAGCTCAGGGTACTCAGTTTGAGGGCGAGTGGTTCCAAGAGATATTTTTGTTGTCCTCTGATATGGAGGCGGCCATACTTGAATACGAAACTATAGCTCTACAGGTATAATGTAAAACAATCCAGTTCAATAAATGATATAACTTATATTAATTTTAAAAAATAATTTCAGCGAAAAATCATTCAGATAGTGTTTGTTATTTTTTGTTTAACAAAAATCTTGGCAATTCGAAACTATTTCTTAATTAGCTCTGCATGACACTTTTTAAAAGGCGCAAACTTTGAAACGCGCGAGACGTTGGAAAGTGAATCGGTAGAGTGGGAGGATTATTAGCGTAGATCGAGTCATTCTTTGTCAACCTTTGAAGAAATTAACAGAATACGAAGAAGGAATATCCAGAGGATCAATTTACTTCATAACTGCAGATATTAGTGGTGAGTTACAAAAAAATAAAGGCAATCGCTGAATCTGTGAGATATTTGTCAAGATGTTACTGTCTATTTGTAAGAGTTCAGTTATGTCCTTTTTAATGAAAATTTTGTCAAACTTTGTTATGAGTAAGGATCCAACCAAATAACGTTACATTTAATTATTAAAGATTGAAACATTCATCCTGTTCACCTATAACATCTTGAACATGGCGGGCAAGGGAAACATTCAAACAGGCTAAATTCCCGCTCGGAATGCTTTAAAATATGGCAGTGCCTATGATGCAGAATTAAATGAAACAAATATGCAAAAAAAAAAACAAACAAACAATTAAGTCTCAAGTTTTCACATTTATCATGTTTATGAGCATTTTCAGAAAATCTTTTTTCTTGTAGGGAAAAGAGAAGCAGTTAACAGATAATGTTGATGAGTTGAGATCAGAAGATTAAAAAACTCTGGCTGCCAAAAAAAAAGAATATAAAAGATCCAGGCTCTTGAAGAAAAACAAAAGAAAGGAATGAAAATATGAATCGTAATCGATCAAAGGATCCAAGTGATGAAATTCTGAAAATTCCACACTCCTGGGAAAGCCAATAAGATTTTTTTATTTGACCACCTCTCCTCAAAATCCTTGAAAGCCCTTTTAGCTGATGCCCTAATTGCTGAACACACTTTTCTGCCAGACAGTGAGACTTGGATTAAAAATCATTCCATTTTAGGCATACACTTTGAAATACACTGAATAAGGAAGCCACTTTCCTCTTGACCAAGTAAGCCACTAAGGTTAAGGATTCTGCAAAGAGTCGCGTTTGAATTAAAATTTTTCATAATTTTACTAGGAATGAACTACATAATTTATTTATTACCATTATCACTTTTCAGAGTTGTTTACTTGAACAAAGATTTTGTTACGATGATTGGAAAACAAAAATTCTGTGAAATCTTTCAAGATGCTATTAAAATATTTTCTTTTACAGTTTTTCATTTTGCATAACTTTTTACATTTTTGTTTACAAAAAGCAAGAACATTCATGAATAGTTCATGAACATTCCTAAATAACTTTTACAAATTATTCATGAATAGTTCATGAAAATGCATTGAACCTATTAATATCATTCATGAACTTTTCTTGAAAATTCAAGAATATAATTCATGAACTTTTCTTGAAAGTTCAAGAATTATTCTGGATCATTTTGCAGGCATTTAAAAAATCCAAGTTTGTTCATGAACAACAAATAGTTCTTGAATATTCTTGAACTGGGTTTTCATGAATAAAATCCATGAAATCATGAGTGTCCAATTTTAACTTCATGGGATCTTCATGAACAATTCATGAGCTGATTCAAGAATATAATTCATGAACTTTTCTTAAAAGTTCAAGAATTATTCTTGATCATTTCGCAGGGGCGTGAGCATTCCTGCCGACCGGTCACACCCGCCGTGTACTCCTTGTCATGATCAGGAATTAACGGAAAAAATTCGTTGTCAATTCAGTGTATAAATAATGCACTAACAATTGGTATGAAAAACGTGAGTCAGCATTTGACTCAATGATAAATTGTTTTTGCTGACAAGGTCATTGAATCGACAATAGAACTTACGAAATAATGATTTTAAACGAGACTGTTTCATCAACTTGCTTGTCAATAATTTACCTCGTTTCAGAAATTGTTCATACGTAGAGCATGCTCTTGCGTATCGAATCAGTTGGGATATATGTACTCCGTATGCAGGTGATGAAGGTATATTGCTTGATAAGTAAGTGAGGGAAGTTGATGATAGAAAAGTTAAAGTCATCACGTTTATCATATAGCTTGGTTGTTAGATTACCATTAACGTCTTTTTCAAGTAAAATATCCAAGTATGAAACATATTGCATTGTGCACCTCCTATTTTTCTTTTGTATGTTGCAGTCTGCAATTTTTTTCCCAAAAATTCATACTTATAGGCAAAAAAGTTTATCTAATGTAAATGAATTATATTTTTTGAAGTTGATACAATTATTCAAAACGTGCCCTTGTTCACGTTTTCAGTGTTATTATTGGCAAGAAAGATAAGAGTCTACTTCTCTCTATTTTTCACAAGACTTTTGTTTAAGGAAAAACCAAAATGAAAATTTTTAAATTAAATCAAATATAGAATTATCATTATCTTTTCAAAACTAGGAGATACGCCTTGTATCGTGTCCCTCAAGTAATTTGATAATGAGTTAATAGATCTCAAAAGGAATCTCTGTGTAACAAATACATCGTCAAGAAGGAAGCGTTAATTCAAAAATAACAAATTTACAGTGTCAAAAAATGCATCAATCGTATCACAGCATTGACTTCTCGAAATTCATTTTTCTCATTATAAGATATTCTATATGATGCATAAGTAGGAACTTCTTAATTCATGAATATTCTTTTTTTTTATCCTTATGAGTATTTCTTTTAATTCTAATTCATACAGTTTATCACTGAAGTCTGTCGTGTCTCCAGTTTTGAAAGCTTGGTACTGAAGGTCTTAAGTAACCATAGATAATCCATTTTGAAGATGAAAGGTAGTTTCTTTTCTGAGATTGGCAGCAAAAACTGCCATTTCTTTTCAAAGAACAGCAAATATTTTTTTTATTTCGGTACTTGATCTCACAATATCGATTTTATATTGCTTAAATATATTACTTCTTTTTCATTTTCATTTTCTGTCTCTCAGAATTCTATGTAGAGATCACTCTTTTTCCATGCACTAGTCAAAATTCATTTCGTAGTTGCCTGATTTCAAAGTTGTTTTTTAAGAATGCCAATAAAAATTCTTAACAAACGTGTTCGAAACATACTGCTATTGACTGCATCCTTAAAGAGGATGTTGTTGTAGTCATACCTCAGTTCTATTTGTGAGATGTAATAGTTATCAACAGCAATCCCAGCTGATAGTAGATCTGTCTCTTGATTTTTTCAGATGAGAAGTAAATTGTCAAAATCCAGGCGTCGTAAAACAAGGCCTTTTTAAAAGCACACCTGAGCCGAGGGCTCAAGTGAGCTTTTCTGATCACATTTTTTTCCGTCATCCATCCGTCCGTCCGTCCGTCTGTCTGTTTGTCTGTAAACTTTTCACATTTTTGACTTGTTCTCAAGAACCACTGGGCCAATTTTAACCAAACTTGGTACAAGCATCCTTCGGTAAAGGGAAATTTTAATTATAAAATTAAAGGCCAACTCCTCTCACAAGGGGAGATAATCAAGAAAAGACAAAATATGGCACGTTTTTCTAAACGCTTGCATACATTGAACTGATTTTAGTAAGTGAGTTCATATTAATGAGTTACAGATGAAATATGATAAAATATTGTCTTCATTGCATGTATTTATTTTTGATACAAATATGACATTTTCACAAATACTAAAAATCAGATGCAAGGGTGTGGAAAAGAAATGCAGAAAACTCTGAAATATTGATTGAAAAGGTTGTTATATTCACCGGTAGGGGAATTATAAATTTTATATAACTACTTTTCTTTTATTCCCACATCCATCATTGACGTGACATACACGTACACATCAGTGATAGATAAAACGCACAAGATAAAAACAATAAGTATGGAGGCAAGCTTTATCGGTGCAGCAATAGTCCTTTGTGGTAAATATGAAATCAATCTGTAGATGATTATTACGTTTAACATGTAGATATTTGGAAAAAAGAAGTAGTAGAAAAAATATAGCCGCAAATTGATAGACTTTGTATACATAGAAGATAACTTTTTATTGTGTTTAATGTTAACTGATAAATAGACTCTAGTTTTTGGTAAAGCAGGAAGTATACCTTTTTTTTTTTATTTCTCGTTACTTTCATATTATATTTTTCTGATCCATATATACATGTAGCTTTATGAATGTGTGTCAATTACTATATGCTAAGTTTAAATATTCTATTCCGTTTTTAATAGTACATGTATATTGCATTTAACCCTTCATAAGGAAAATTACTTCATTTTTCATTTCCATAAAATAATTTATAACAATATCAAAGAGCTTTGTGCTTTGTGAAAGTATATAGATTGCTGGCAATATCAAATGCATCAAAACATTTATATTCGTCTTTAGAATGACGTGAATTAAGTAAATTATTATGTGAAGGATCATATCTGAGGTATGCAATGTTACAACACACTTTTAAAAACTACGCACTTTGAAAATCTTATCAAAGTGCACTTTTAAAAACTACGCACTTTGAGAAATCTTATCAAAGTTTGGGACAAAGTTGGCGCACTTTGAAAAAGAAATATTCCTTTTCAAAGTATGTTGAAATGGATCATATTTACGCACTTTGGAAAAAGGCACGTATCGGTCAATTTTTCAGCCAAAGTCTAAGTTGTGTCTATTTTTTGCAAAACAAATTGTGTATGGGGGTTGGTGGGGGTGTGAGCCCCACTAGCCCTCCTTTTTGTCCCAACGCCTAATGCAGGTGTGATGACCATGGATATTAATGGACTTTAGATTTAATATGAACTGACATTTAATGTACTGCCTTATATTGTACTGTATTTATAATTACCCTTTCTTTTCAAATACGACCTTTAGGGCTACGTGAAGAAAGATATGGAGATAACGAACATTATTCAATCTCAAAGTCCATAACACAATACAAAGTAGGAGCATAGCAAACACGAACCTCCGAAGCATCAGAGTTAGGATCAGGTGCCATGGAGAAGTGAGCATCCCCTGCTGACCGGTCACACCCGCCGTGTGCTCCTTGTCATGATCAGGAAATAACGGAAAAATCCGTCGTCAATTCATTGTATAAATAATATACTAACAATAAGCATGAAAAACGACAGCCAACATTTGACTCAATGATAAATTGTATTCGCTGACAAGGTCATTGTATCGACCATAGAACTTACGAAAAGATGACTTTAAACGAGACTGTTGATATTCTTGTTTCATCAACTTGCTTGTCAATAATTTATCTCGTTTTAGAAATTGTTCATACGTAGAGCATGCTCTTGCGTATCAAGTCAACTGGGATATATATACTCCGTATGCAGGTGATGAAGGTATATTGCTGCATAAGTAAGGGAAGTTGACGATAGAAAAGTTAAAGTCATCACGTTTATCATATAGCTTGGTTGTTAGATTACCATTAGTGTCTTTTTCAAGTAAAATATCCAAGTATGAAGCAGATGTGTCGGACTCTGTTGTATCTTTTATCTCAAGCTCACCAGGATATATCGTATCAACGTAGGAAAGGAAATTATCATTATTAATTGACAATACGTCGTCGATATATATCTAAATGTCGAGTTGAAGGCCACAGCAAGTGTTTTCTTCTTTTTACGCATAAGATTTTGCATAAATTCTGCGTCATATGAACATATGGAGGATTATGTTTCAGATACTTGGTATCCAGGCCATGTAAAGTTTTTTTCTGTAATTGAAAAGTTTTGAAGCAATGGTCTATGTATATTTGTAGGAGATACAAGGTGTAGTCTTTAACTATGGTGGAATACAAGACTGGACCCTTTAGTGATTAAGAATATTACTTATATTAACTGCGTCAATTACTTTATTGGCATATTGAAGTTTAAGGAAAAAACGGTTTTGTTTTAGGTGCATTTTATTCCATAAAAGGGGGGGGGGTGGTTAAAAAGCCTATGATTTGCAATATCCATAATCACGGATCCGAGCCTATATTCTGTCGAGGGATCAAAAATTGGGCTTTCTTGGGCCTTTTCAAGAAGACTATTTTAAAAATATTTCAAAGGGACAGGTAAAGTTTGGTGCGAATATGACGTAGACCTAACTGTTGATAAATGCGACAAAATGGGTTCCAAATCTGTAAGCGCAATATGAGGGCTTTATTTTTATATTAGGTATGTTTAAATTAGTAGTAAGAGTTATGGAAAGTTATTTATATGTATTTATGCAATTTTGTTATACCCGCACTTTCTAAAGAAAGTTCGGGTATATTGTTGTTACTCATGTCCGTCCGTCCGTCCGTCTAGCTGTCCGTCCGTCCGTCCGTCCGTCTGTCACACTTTTCTTCCCTGAACTCCTCCTACATTTTTCACAGTAGCTTAATCATCTTTTGGGAGATGGTTGGTGGGGTCATGTAGATGTGCAGTAAGGTTTTGGAATTTTGATTTTGCCCCGGGGGGTCAAATGGGGGTCGAAAAATAACGTTTTTAATGCAAAAAGCTCCGTCTTCCCTGAACTCCTTCTACATTTTACTCAGCAGCCAAACCAGATTTTGGAAGATGGTTGGTGGGGTAATGTAGATGTGCAGTAAGGTTTTGGAACTTTGATTTTGCCCGGGGGGTCAAATGGGTGTCGAAAAATGATGTTTTTTATGCAAAAAGCCCCGTCTTCCCTGAACTCCTTCTACATTTTACTCAGCAGCCTAATCATCTTTTGGGAGATGGTTGGTGGTGTCATGCAGATGTGTAGTAAGGTTTCTGTATTTTGATTTTGCCCCAGGGGGTCAAATGGGGATCGAAAAATGACGTTTTTTATGGTAAAAGCCCCATCTTCCCTGAACTCCTCTTACATTTTATTCAGCAGCCTAATCATCTTTTGGGAGATGGTTGGTGGGGTCATGTAGATGTGCAGTTAGGTTTCGGAATTTTGATTTTGCTCGGGGGTCAAATGAGGGTCGAAAAATGATGTTTTTTATGGAAAAAGCCCCATCTTCCCTGAACTCCTCTTACATTTTATTCAGCAGCCTAATCATCTTTTGGGAGATGGTTGGTGGGGTCATGTAGATGTGCAGTTAGGTTTCGGAATTTTGATTTTGCTCGGGGGGTCAAATGAGGGTCGAAAAATGATGTTTTTTATGGAAAAAGCCCCATCTTCCCTGAACTCCTCTTACATTTTATTCAGCAGCCTAATCATCTTTTGGGAGATGGTTGGTTGGGTCATGTAGATGTGCAGTTAGGTTTCGGAATATTATTTTTATTTTGCCCGGGGGTCAAATGAGGGTCGAAAAAATGACGTTTTTTATGGAAAAAGCCCCGTCTTCCCTGAACTCCTCTTACATTTTACTCAGGAGCCTAATCATCTTTTGGGAGATGGTTGATGGTGTCATGTAGATGTGCAGTAAGGTTTCGGAATTTCGATTTTGCCCTGGGGGGGGTCAAATGGGTGACGAAAAATGACTTTTTTAATGCAAAAAGACCCTTCTTCCCTGAACTCCTTTTACATTTTACTCAGCAGCCTAATCATCTTTTGGGAGATGGTTGGTGGGGTCATGTAGATGTGCAGTAAGGTTTCGGAATTTTGATTTTGCTCGGGGGGTCAAATGAGGGTCGAAAAATGATGTTTTTTATGGAAAAAGCCCCATCTTCCCTGAACTCCTCTTACATTTTATTCAGCAGCCTAATCATCTTTTGGGAGATGGTTGGTGGGGTCATGTAGATGTGCAGTTAGGTTTCGGAATTTCGATTTTGCTCGGGGGGTCAAATGAGGGTCGAAAAATGATGTTTTTTTATGGAAAAAGCCCCATCTTCCCTGAACTCCTCTTACATTTTATTCAGCAGCTTAATCATCTTTTGGGAGATGGTTGGTTAGGTCATGTAGATGTGCAGTTAGGTTTCGGAATATTATTTTGATTTTGCCCGGGGGTCAAATGAGGGTCGAAAAATGACGTTTCTTATGGAAAAAGCCCCGTCTTCCCTAAACTCCTTTTTTGTTTTAAACAGTGGTCTTATCCTCTTTTGGGAGAGTTCACTCTTTTGAAATTTTGTTAAAACATCAAGGTCAAGGGGTAAAAAATCATAGCATGTTGGGAGCAACTTGTTATGGGTAATGTTCACTTGAAATGTGAAAGTCAAATCTCTTTTTAATGAAAAGGAAATACATGTACAACATTAATGAAAACTAAGTTAAACTTCAAGGTCAAGGTCACAGAGTCAAAAAGTCATGATACATTTGGAAAGGTCTTAACCCAGGTAATATGAATGCCCTTTCATTTATCTTTCAAAATGATCAATTCAAAGCAATTAATTTGTTTATGAAATTAGGTCAAACTTCAAGGTCATGGGTAATGAAAATCATAGTGTATGTAGAATGGTATTGTCCCATTTAATACTAATACATATGTTTAATATAAAAGTCCTATCTCTTCTCATTCAAAATATACCCGTCGACCATGATGACCAAGGTTAAATTTATTGTGACAGATGGGCAGATTGACAAACAAATGAGATTTAATGTACCCTACCTTTAGCAAAAATGGGGGACAATAAATGTCTTTGCTGTTCTTGAGAAGAAGATTTATGTTGGAAAAAGTCCCCTGCATATTTAAATGTAAATTGGTTGAAATTGGCCCAGTGGTTCTTAAGAAGTTAATGTGAAAAGTTTGCAGACAAACAGATGGACAACAGAAATCAGGACATTTCAGAAAACAGTATGCTTATAAATAGTTAATCAAGGTGCTTTGGGTAGCAAAATAAAGCTAAACTGGTATATCTAATTCATCCGCAGAGCTTAGTATATTTTAATATGCACAACCTTTTCAACTCTTATCATAATTATTTTTTAAAATTTATATCACCATGTCTCATTCAAGGGAGAACTAGAGATATGACCAGATGTATATCTGTTGAATATAAAATATGTACATGTATACTGTGTTTTTTTTAATAATTTGTTTGTTTGTTGTGAAAGCAACTGTTATGGCAGCTTTTGGCAAAGGTTGAAGTTTCTCAAATGTAAGTCAAACTCCAAGGTCAAGGTCAAAGGATCTAAATTGTTGGTATCAAAGGGAAAGTCTTGTCACAAGAAATACACATGTGAAAAAAGAGAGAAATCCCTAGAACTTCCTCACCTGTTCAAAAGCTATTGCCAAGGTTAAAGTTAAATTGGGTTCAACTCTAAGGTCTAGGTCAAAAATAATTATACCTGTTGAAAGTTCACAATGATTACACATGTTAAAGCATGAAAGTCCTAGCACCACCTGTTCAAAACTTAGGCCAAGTTTAAGGTATTTTTCTTGTAAAATTGGGTCAAACTCCAAGGTCAAGAGATCAAGAGGTCAAAATTGGTGGTACCCATTAAAAGGTTTTGCCAAAAGAAATTTACCTATGAAATATTGAAGCCATGTGTATAGCCCAATCCACTTAAAAAATATGGGCAAGGTTAAAGTTTCCGTGGACAGACAAACATACATAAACATAGGAAACGAAATATGTATATATGGTCAAATGAAAAAATTTTCTACTATTATGGAGTCATAAGATCAATTGTCATTTCAGGTACAGGGAGTCAGTGGCTAGGGAGATCAGACACCGCCCCCCCCCCCCCTGGAATTAGCAGTTATTTAAATAAGACTATATATGTACTGTAGAGAATAAAAATGACTTTGGACATCCTCCCCCTTAGAAAACAGGGACTCCACCATCATTGTTTTTAATATTATTTTTTATTTGCTTCTCAGGAAATCTTGGGCTGATTTTTTTGACTGAGGTGTGACCCCCCCCCCCCCTTTCTGAAAAAAAAATTCTGGATCTGCGTCTGTATATACTGAATGTCCGCAACGGGAGATAACTTGACAATGTGAAATTTGTCGACTGTGGCATGCGATGATCTTTGACCCTTTTTGAACTTCAACCTAACCATTTGCATTTATTTATTTTTATGCAATCTATACTAAATCTTGTACTTACCGAATGTCATAGGTCGTGACAACGAATTCATGAAATATAATCCATATAATCCAATTAAAACACAAATGATTTTAACTGACCACACTGCATCGTCAGCATACATGTGCTAAATAATCTCATTCGACAAACCTTTGCTGATTCCGTTGCCAGTATGAATCGGCCGAGGTGTGCCGAGAGGTGATATCTATAATGATAATGGGTGACGCAAACCCAATGTGAATGTAGAAAATAAGATGTTTACACGTAAAAACTGTTTAGTACAAGAACAAATTTCAAACTATCATAATAAACTATGTTTTAACATAACTTTGTCATCTAGGTCTATTTTTAAAAAATGTGAGAGTGAGAGAGTGTGTGTGTGTGTGTGTGGGGGGGGGGGGGAGAGAGAGAGATAGGCATTGACAAATTAATCGGGTTGTATTTTCAATGGGTTTTTTTTCCCGACCAAGTACTAAAATCAGTGTGCGCATTTTGATAAATTCATCATAAACGCTTTGTACTAAAATAATATTTTATGTCGTTGAGAAAGTAAATTTAAAAAGTTCCAAATTATGGGCAAAATATTTATCTGAATCTAATTAAGCAATTTACTTCAATCATTAATTAAATTCTGTTATTTCAGACTGGTAATGAATTAAGTATTCAAAATACATATGTGAGGCTCATAGATCATATGGTCACCTGAAAATTTTATGTTCAATTTGACGAATACATGTACGGTGATAATTATAGAATTATTTTGACTTCTTCCTTGGAAAGTCCAATATGAAGGAATGTGTATTTAGAGGCAAACACCATAGTGCGGGTATTACTGTCTCATGACAGCATCTAGTTTCGTATTGTATTTATACCCGCACTTTCTAAAGAAAGTTCGGATATATTGTTGTTACTCATGTCCATCCGTCCGTCCGTCCGTCTGTCACACTTTTCTTCCCTGAACTCCTCCTACATTTTTCACAGTAGCTTAATCATCTTTTGAGAGATGGTTGGGGGTGTCATGTAGATGTGCAGTAAGGTTTCGGAATTTTGATTTTGCCCCAGGGGATCAAATGGGGGTCGAAAAATGACGTTTTTAATGCTAAAAGCCCCGTCTTCCCTGAACTCCTTCTACATTTTACTCAGCAGCCTAATCATCTTTTAAGAGATGGTTGGTGGTGTCATGTAGATGTGCAGTAAGGTTTCAGAATTTTGATTTTGCCCCGGGGGATCAAATGGGGGTCGAAAAATGATGTTTTTTATGCAAAAACACCCGTCTTCCCTGAACTCCTTCTACATTTTACCCATAAGCCTAATCATCTTTAGGGGGATGATTTGTGGTGTCATGTAGATGTGCAGTAAGGTTTCTGTATTTTGATTTTGCCCCGGGGGGTAAAATGGGGGTGGAAAAATGTTTTTTTATGTAAAAAGCACCGTCTTCCCTGAATTCCTCTTACATTTGACTAAGCAGCCTAATCATCTTTTAAGACATGTTTTGTGGTGTCATGTAGATGTGCAGTAAGGTTTTGGAATTTTGATTTTGCCCCAGGGGATCAAATGGGGGTCGAAAAATGACGTTTTTTTTTGCTAAAAGCACCATCTTCCCTGAACTCCTTCTACATTTCACACAGAAGCCTGATCATTTTTTGGGAGTTGGTTGGTGGTGTCATGTAGATGTGTAGTAAGGTTTCGGAATTTTGATTTTGCCCTGGGGGGTCAAATGAGGGTCAAAAATTGATGTTTTTTATGCAAAAAGTCCCGTCTTCCCTATAAACTCCTCTTACATTTTACTCAGTAGCCTAATCATCTTTTAAGAGATGGTTGGTGGTGTCATGTAGATGTGCAGTAAGGTTTCGGAATTTTCATTTTGCCCGGGGGGGGGGGGGGGGGTCAGAACGGGGTAGAATTTTTTTTTTTTTTTTTTTACATATATTTGATATGTTTAATCACCCTGCTTTCAAGAACTTCCCTAATATCTTATGCTGCAATAGCTTTAAACCATGATCATTTAAAAAATGATTATTTTGTTTTGCGTATATGTAAAATGGTTTCAAAATTTGAATTTTCATGTGGATGGCAAAAAGGGGCAGGAAAAATATGGCCCCTCCCTAACCCTGGGGGTCATGATTTGTACAAACTTGAATCTACACCTCTTGAGAATATTTCCATATTAATCATGCTCTTGGTGTTCTTGAAAAGAAGAATTTTGAAGATGTGTTTCCTTTTATTCCTAAATAAAACTTTGATCCCTAATTGTGGCCTGACCCTAGCCTGAGGTGATGATTTGAAAAACTAGAAATATGTCTATAGGACATGAATGTCCCGCCAAATGTGTATTACTAATGGTACATGAAAATTTGTATTAGTGTACATGTATAAAGATGACAGATGAAAGGGTGGAGGACGGACATGACAAAAACTAACACATGTATTCCTAATCATGGCGTAGCATAAAAAACTTTAATCTACATTATATGAGGATGTTTCCATATCAAGATTATACAAGCAAATTCAAAGAATTGTGGTCCTCTGCTTTCTGTGTTTAAGTGAATGGGATGCCATAATTTATGGCAGATTGTGTGTCAAATATGCACCCCTATCATAAGTCACTTTATGAAAATTAGGTCAAAGGGGGGAAATCATCGCATGCTCGAAATATTTTGTTGTAGGTAAATTACATGTCAAATATGAAAGTCCCATCTATTTTCAATCAAAAGTTATATGTATATAAATATATAATATAATATTTTTGAAAAGTAGGTTAAACTTCTAGGTCAAGATCACAGAGTCAAAAGTCATGATATATTTAGAAAAGTCTTTTCACATGTAATATACATGTATAATTTAAATGCCATATCTTTTCTCTTTCAAAATGATTAATTTAAAATGTTATTTTTTGGAAAGTTAGGTAAAATTTTAAGGTCAAGGTCTCACTTGGGTTAAAAAATCATAGTACATTTAGAAAGTTTTGTGGTAATGTACATGTGAAATATGAAAGACCTATCTCTTATTATTCAAAAGTTATGACCAAGGTTAAATTTATTGTGACAAATGCACATACTGTCAAAGATGGCCAGACTGAAAGACAAATAAGATTTAATGTTCCCTCCGGATCCCTTTCCCCCAAAACGGGGGACAATAATGCCCTTGCTGTTCTTAAGAAGATTTATGATGGAAAAAATCCCCTGCATATTTCTTAACGCAAATCAATATTGTGTTTTATGTCATTTAATTGTTTGTTTGTTGTTAAACATCCCTCTCAGGAATTTTTCACTCAAATGGAGACACCACCACTTGAAAAATAATGAGGACAAGTCAGATTTGAGGTCAAAATTCATTTTAGGAGTTTTCAACCATTAAGATGTAAAGAGACATAAACTCGACCCTTCCCCTCACCCCATCCCAGACCCCTGTTCATTCATGACATGTATGCAAACTACTACTTGTTTTTACATTTAAAAAAAATGTTAATAGCCTATACACAAATGCTTTAATGTGGTCCATCTCTTTGAATGATTTTCATTCCTAATTCTAGGAGGATAGGTTGTTGAATAAAATGTCAAGCAATCTTATCATTGATGCACTTTTATTTAATTTAATGCAGTCATATTGTGAACATTTCCAGTTAGAATCATTAGGAGAGTGGGGATCACCTCCAGAGGGTTCAAAACCTTTATACCATTAAATTTACATAACATAAAAACACAAAATTTGAAAAAGCAAAATTATGTATAGTCAAATGGAAAAAGTTTCCTACTATTTAGGAGTCACATGATCATTTGTCATCACTGATTACAGGGACAGGGAGTGGATTGGGAGACCCCCCCCCCGAATTTGCAGGACTATAATATACATGTATACTGAAGCAAATAAAAAAGACTTTGGATGCCCTCCACCCTAGAAAACAGACACCACCATAACTTCTCCTTTTATTTACTTCTCAGGAAATTCTGGTCTGGAAATCCCCCCTCCCTCCCAGAAATAAAATTCTGTATCTTGTAACTGAATGTAACGTCGATAATGGGCGATAACTCTACAGAATGTGAAATTCGTCTTATTGCAGCATCGGATGACCTTTGATCCTTTAAACTTTAATCTAACCAGTTGCATTTCAGACTATTTTACCCAAATCTATACCAAAACTTGTACTTACCGACTGCCATAGGTCGATCCCGTCAACTTGAAGTATAATCCAATTAAAACACAAAACAATTCCTACTGACATACATGCAATGATGTGTACACAACAATAGTACTGCACGTGCAGTGCTATCTAAAAATGATAATGGTAAAACTTATAAGTACTTAAGTTTGCTACGTGACGCAAGCCCAATGTGATGCAGGTCTTCAGATACATTTATAGTATAAGAACAAATTTAAAAGCACATTTATATTTTATAAATAATTTTATGGCACATTTTTGTAGTAAAAGGGGGATAACTCTAACATTACACTTCACAGAAATGTAGATTGGCTAACTTGGTATGAATTGACGCATTGCGCGCACCTCCGGATATACGTCATAAAATCCTTCCCAAGCAAGGGCTCCATGCAGAATCCACATGTACTTTTGACTTGATTTTACAAAAAAGTGAACGGTATGTAAGTCAGTCAGTGTTATACGTTATTGCAGACCGAGTTTCGGGTGGAAATTGTTATAAACAGTATTTTATACGAAAATTCATCCTAGATCTTTAAAGTCTCATAGTGATTTTTCCCCGCATCGCGCGGGCTCAGCAACAATTTGAGCATGGAGCCATGTTGGCAGTGGAATGGCGCGCAGGTGTGACTACTTGTAAATTAAGATATTAATTAGTGAAATATTGAAACAGAGGGACACGCCATTTAACAACGGACCACATCGAAACTGACATTTGCGGCATCAGTGACCAGTTGCTCATATAACGTTAGTGAGATAATATTTGGGCCTCGTATCAGTCAGAGAGGTCAAGGTCATTCACGAAATTCAGACAATGACACGCGTGTTGATTTTGGGGAGTTCCCATACGAATCGTCTGAAACAATTTATAGACAGGAATCCCCACTTAAATAATTTTGCATTGGGAAACGATCCCCTTGTAAATTTTTATGGTATCGGTGGAGGCCGCATTAATGACTCAGCTCACTGCCAGCGATGGGAACAGCAAATATCAAGGTGGCTACCACACCATCTTATCTTTCACGCCGGTGGAAATGATTTGGATGACAGAGAGTGTTCCGAGAAACTAGCTAATGAAATAGCATTGCGCTTAATCGCTTTCCTAGATAGTGTTAAATGTAAATTCGACATTAAGAGTGTCACAATTATGCAGTTGTTGCCCCGCTATCATACCCGGAATGTATCAGTAGCAATTTACAACGATACTGTCAGAATATTTAATGCTTTTTTAAAGAAAGAAATTCAGGATGGGGGTTCCTTGCGCTACTGGAACATTCAGGGAGTTAAGAATAGTCCACATAATGTATACATTGATGGTGTCCATTTTAATGATGAAGGCAACAATAAGTATTACAGGAACATGCGGGGGGCAATCATACAAGCGATAAGAATCTAATTGATATATATATATGTTTCTAGATTATGATGATTTTTTCTGTCTATGTTGGTCTAAGTGTAGATGTACATGCATATTTTCAAAATATTTACTATTTCAGGTCACAAGCTCTGAAAGTCTATGACTTGGCATTTACAGTAATTTACAGGGGGGATCAACACCTAATTGCCAGCAATTATTAGATATATCACGTAAGCATCAAAATCAAAATCTTTTGAGTAAAAGTGTAATCAGTTTGAATAACGCTGCAGTACATTGGTGTTGCCCTACATTGTAACAGTGCATTATAATTCCCCTACATTGTAACTGTGCATTATTACGAAACTGTACTTATACAATATTTTACACTTGTACAATTAAACAAACAGTATATGACATGTTACTACTCTGCTATTTAATGATGCAGTACACTTGTACATGTTTTTAGTGCACTGGTACTAACTATGTGTGAACTGTACACTAGTACAGGAACTCTTAGTACACTGGTACTAACTACTCTGCTATGCAAGTACTGTACACTAGTACGGGGACTCATTTAGTACACTGGTACTAACTACTCTGCTATGCAAGTACTGTACACTAGTACAGGGACTCATTTAGTACATTGGTACTTACTACTCCGCTATGCGAGTACTGCATATTAGTACATGCTATCCTTGATTCCCAGCCCGGTAACTGTACACTAAATGACTCATACAAATAATGATATATTACATTAGTAAAATTAATGATCAAACATAGCATTTCACACTAGATGAGTTACACCCCTTTTATTTCTAGGATATGGCAGAACCACCAAGAAAGTCGAGACGTTTAGCAAGTAAACGACCGGCACCACATAACATTCCAAGTCCAAGTAATCACACTCAAACCATACAAGCTGTGGTTGAAGATCCGGGGGTACAATTCCATAATCAAGTCCAACAGCAAATAAGGGCCGCCATTCCAGACATAACTAACTCAGTAATCGCAGCACTTAGGCTCAAGGAGTCATTCCCATGCCTCAACAAGTACAACAATCTGAAACACCCCCAATACCTTCAACATCAGTGGAAGTCAGTCCACAACAAACACCTATAACATCGGCTTCCTCTGATTTAAGCACAGAGACAGCAGGAACTTGTTCCACGGCTGGTTCGACCCAGAACTCCAACATGAATGACAGTTTAACACAATTTTTGAGCACAGGTAATAATAATGCACAACTTGATCAGCAGTCTCTAGAATTGGAAACAACTGCTTCATGTATAAATTTTTCAAGTCCGAGTATTTCAAAACCGCTGGCATTGGGGGTTGATCCCAAAATTAAAGCGAAGATTTGGGCAAACGAATATATTGATCTAGGGAGTTTATTAAACAAAAAATTTCCTAAGGTACGTTTTCAGGTCATTGAATCCCAACAGGGGGGGATAAGTTGGGAGAAACAACCACCTCCAAAATATCGTTTTGAGTCTGTGGCACACTGGCTGTCTGCCTTCCATATATTTGTTAGTATTTATTGTGAAAAGTACCCAGACCAAGCTTGCGCTTTAATGAAATATGCAAATACAATTCAAACATTAGCAAGAAGGTCAGGTGATATTGCAGCTTTTAATTATGACCGTACCTTTCGGGAATGGCGCGAGCATGATTGGAAAAAATTACCCTGGGATCAGGTAAACAATGAACTATACACAGAATCTGTGTCCTTGGGGATTACAGCTAAATTCAATTCCCTGAAGGGTACCGGCCAAAGCCAAAACAAGTCGAGTTTTAGTCGGGGGCCGCCCTTTCTCTCTGCTGGAGTTCCATTGCGGAACTCCAGGAGAGGGCTCTATTGCTACAGTTACAACAACAATGGCGAGTGTGAGCGAGGGCCAGACTGTAGATACCCCCATGTCTGTGAAAAATGTGGAGGTATGCACAGCAAGAAAGAATGTAAAACCCAGTCTCACAAAAGAAAAAGGTCAGATGCAGGGTCAAACCTTGCCCAAAAAAGGCCAAGTGGATCTAAGAGCACTCCCACAAAATAGTGTAATTACTCCAATCAGTGTTTTAAAATTTAGTAAATGGCTGGATGGGTATGATAAGCAAAACAAACAATTTCTTATTAATGGGTTTAGGCAAGGTTTTGTTATACCTTACAAGGGGGAAAGAAAGTACAGATTCAGTAAAAATCTACAGTCTGCAGTAGAACACCCAGAAATTTTGATAGAAAAAATTTCAAAAGAGGTCGAAGCAGGACGGGTCGCTGGACCTTTTGTTAAAGTTCCTTTCCCTAATTTACAAGTCTCCCCATTAGGTTTGGTGCCTAAAAAAGTTCCTGGGGAATTTAGGGTCATTCATCATCTCTCTTATCCTAATGATAAATCAATCAATGATGGAATCCCAGATGAGTTATGCACAGTTCAGTATCAGACAGTAGATGATGCCATTAAGTTGGTCAAGTTTTATGGGAAAGGTTGCTTATTGTCTAAGACAGATATAGAAAATAGTTATAAAATCATCCCCATACACCCCAGTTGTCACGACTTGCTAGGTTTTGCAATAAATGGTGAATTTTACTATGACAAAACATTACCCATGGGCTTAAGCTACTCATGTAGGTTGTTTGAAACATTTAGTAGTTCCTTACACTGGATTGTAAACAATAAGATGAGAAGTGGAGGGTGTGTTCATATCTTGGATGATTTTCTTTTTGTGGGACCAGCTGGTTCTCAGTTATGTAAGCAGACGTTATCACAATTTTTAAGTATGGCTGATATAGGTTTGCCTATTAAAAAAGAGAAGACAATTCAACCAACTACTACCATTACATTTTTGGGGCTGGAATTTGACTCGGAGATGATGGAAGATAGGCTACCTAATGATAAGCTTATAAAATTACGTGAACGCCTAGAATATTTCAAAAGCAGAAGAAAAGTTACACTAGAAGAAATTCAGTCATTAGTAGGGCTCTTGAATTTTGCTTGCCAAGTGGTATCTCCAGGTCGGGCTTTTTTGAGACGAATTATTGACTTAACAGTAGGGTTAAAGAAACCTAATCATTATCGTAGGCTCACAAATGAAGCAAGAGCAGATATTAACGCCTGGTATATATTTGCAGAAAGTTTCAATGGTAAAAGTTTCTTTCTGTCGAACAAGTGGGAATCTTCTCAGGAGCTTAATCTATATACTGATGCTAGTAACTTGGGCTTTGGGGGCATTTTTGGAACAAAGTGGTTTTATAGTAAATGGAATGATGAGTGGTTAAATTATCACATCACAATTCGGGAATTATTTCCAGTCGTTGTTGCATTGGAATTGTGGGGCCATGAGCTGAGGGACAAATGTGTAATTTTCCACTCTGACAATATAGCAGTAGTTCATATAATTAATAAACAGACATCCAAAGATAAAACAATTATGAAATTGGTCAGAAAATTTGTTCTGCACATTTTGAAATATAATATTTTGTTTAAAGCATGTCATATTGCGGGGAAAATAAACGTTGCAGCTGACCATCTTTCTCGTTTGCAGATCAAACAATTCAAGACAGAATTCCCTCATATGGACCCTCGGCCAGTTGTAGAGTTAGTGGAAATGCAGAATCTTTAAAAAATTTGGCATCGTGGTTACTTACAGAATCTCTAGAAAAAACATCTCGGCAATCTTACAGACGCATTTATTATTTCTATAAACAATTTTTGCAGGAATACTTTCCCAGTACTCCAGTTTTCCCAGCTACCCTTGAACATGTCACTATGTTTATTGCACATTGTTTTCAAAAAGAGTTAGCCACATCCACAGTATTAACATATGTATCTGCTATCAGCTATTTACTGAAGTTGGGGGGATATAATGATGTGCCCCAACACTTCATAGTAATTAAAACACTTCGTGGATACCCAAAAATTCAAAAAAATTAAGACAATCGCTTACCAATTACACCTTCGATTTTAAAGGGATTAGTAAGTTAATTACCCCATACTTGTTCATCACAGTTAGTACGAGTAATGCTACGAGCAATGTATTTAACAGCATTCCATGCCTTTTTGAGAATTGGGGAAATTACTGGTTTACCACCACCAAACGGCAACTGCTTAAGTGTAAATAATGTAAAATTTGTGTATGAACAAGGTGTTCAGCCCACAGCAATGGAAATTCAAATGTCAAAGTTCAAACATAGTACAGGTAAACACATCCCAGTGCTTCTAATAACTGCAAACAAAACATCTGAAGAAATGTGTCCGGTTTTATCTTTATGGAATTACTTGAAAATTAGGGGTCAAGAAGCTTCTAAAGTACAAACCCTGTTTTCTTTTATGAATAACTCTCAAGTGTCACGTCATTTCTTTTCTGAACAGCTTCAACTATCCTTGAAATATGTTGGTTTGAGTGTAAAAGATTATAAATCACACAGTTTCAGAATAGGGGCAGCAACGACTGCATGGGCCAAGGGTTTTACCGAGGAGCAAATTCAACAAATGGGCAGGTGGAATACAAAGTCTTTTAAAAAGTACATTCGGGTTCCTATGTTACAAGTTTAATGATCTGGGGAACAAGAACTCGGGGAGAAGCGGGGTCTGTATTTCCCAAAATTGGATGTCATACTAAGGCAGGCGGCTGGTGTGCCTATCAAATATAATATCAGCTTGGGTACAAGGGTCTCAGCTGCTTCAGTCTCATGTTTGTAATTTAGGAACACTGCAAGTTTTATATCAACTTGGGGACAAGGGCCTCAGTTGGTCTATTTTAGTATATATTTAGGTTGTTCATGTTACAACACTGCAAGTTTTATATCAACTTGGGGACAAGGGCCTCAGTTGGTCTATATTAGTATGTATACTAAGGTTGTTCATGTTACAACACAGAGAGTTTCATATCAGCTTGGGGACAAGGGCCTCAGTTGGTTTATATATGCATGCTTTTCCTGATAGAATACTGTAGTTTCATATCAGCTTGGGGACAAGGGCCTCAGCTGATGTGCTCTTTACATTTATATGACATAGGTGACAGGACATTTATAGCATTTTGGGGACAAGGGCCTCAAATGTTAGGTACCGTATTTTATGCCGGAGTTTATGTAATAATTTACCATTTAATTTTCTTCAATGAATGTTTTAGAGCATTGAAAATAATAAAAGTACGATAATTGTAGTGGGAGTTTTTTATGTTGTGGATGGGGGATATTGTGTGTCTTTCACAAAAATCACTAGATTTGGTTTAATACACACAATATGGTGGCGGTTTTTTCCCCCATCTTTGATGGTTGTAGCATTTTATCACATTATCTAATCATTTTTTAAAGTGTTTAAATTTGAAGTTGATGTGTATATGGTTGCTTTTAATTCTAATCTGTCACATATGTTATATTTGTGATCATACATTTTATCATACCCGATTATGATTATGGAAAAGTGTGATTATGATTTTGACACTTCTTGGAACTGATCTGTTATTACTGATTAGCTAGATTGACTGATTGTGATTGATTATATCAATTGATTGTGAATTTTGATTTTGAATTGTATGATTATGAATTATGGATCTGACTAATTATTGTTGATTAGATTGATTGTGAGTTTTGTCTTCGTCATTTTAATAAATGACAATTTTCAATTCAATACATTCTCTATTGTTTATTCTATCAACCATCAAACAAAGCACAACATGCAGAATTGTGCCATAAAAGCACATTTATATTTTATAAATAATTTTATGGCACATTTTTGTAGTAAAAGGGGGATAACTCTAACATTACACTTCACAGAAATGTAGATTGGCTAACTTGGTATGAATTGACGCATTGCGCGCACCTCCGGATATACGTCATAAAAACCTTCCCAAGCAAGGGCTCCATGCAGAATCCACATGTACTTTTGACTTGATTTTACAAAAACCCAACCCACCCTTCCCCTTTTTTTGGTATTTATTTTAATACAGATAGCCTTTTAGCCAATGTCAAAGGTTGATGGATAGGTTTTTACCCCCATCTTTGATGGTTGTAGCATTTTTTCACATTATCTAATCATTTTTTAAAGTGTTTAAATTTGAAGTTGATGTGTATATGGTTGCTTTTTATTCTAATCTGTCACATATGTTATATTTGTGATCATACATTTTATCATACCCGATTATGATTATGGAAAAGTGTGATTATGATTTTGACACTTCTTGGAACTGATCTGTTATTACTGATTAGCTAGATTGACTGATTGTGATTGATTATATCAATTGATTGTGAATTTTGATTTTGAATTGTATGATTATGAATTATGGATCTGACTAATTATTATTGATTAGATTGATTGTGAGTTTTGTCTTCGTCATTTTAATAAATGACAATTTTCAATTCAATACATTCTCTATTGTTTATTCTATCAACCATCAAACAAAGCACAACATGCAGAATTGTGCCATAAAATTATTATTTACAAAAGATGTTTTATCTTAACTTTGCCATCTAGGCCTATTTCCAAAAACAGGAAAATAGGGTGTGTTTGTGTGTGTGTGTTTTGATGGGAGAGGGGTGGGGGTTGACTAAATTGATTGGGTATACATGGTATATGGCAGCTTTCAAGGTGTTTCTGCCTAATCAAATATAAAAAAGTTTGTACATTTTGAAAAAAAATCACCAAAAACGCTTTACACTAATTTGAATAATATTATTTGTTGTTGATCTATATATGAGAAAATAGATTTTAAAAGTTCCAATTATGGGCCAAAAATTTATACCCCCCCCCCCCCTTTATCAAACCTAATTTACATCATTAATTAAATTCTGTTGTTTAATTTCAGACTGGTAATGAATTACGAATATGAAATACCTATAAGATCGAGGCCCATGGGTCACATGGTCACTTGAGAATATTATGCTCAATTTGATGAATACATGGAGGCCCTATTATGTAAATTATTGAATTATATTGACTTTTTCCTTGGTAAAGCCCAATATTTAAAGGAGTGTGCATTTAGAGGCAAACACCTTAGTGCGGGTATTACTGTCTCATGACAGCATCTAGTTGATTTTGTAATGCTTCTTTCGTCCAAATACCCCGTGGGGATCCGGGTTAAAATAGGTCCTCAGTACCCCCTTGCTTGTTGTAAAAGGAGACTAAATGGGGTGGTCCTTCGGATGAGACCGAATAAACCGAGGCCCCGTGTCACAGCAGGCGTGGCACGATAAAGATCCATCCCTGCTCAAAGGCCGTAAGTGTCGAGCATAGGCCAAATTTGCAGCCCTTCACCGGCAAAGTTGACGTCTCAATATCAGTGAAATATTCTGGAGAGGGACGTTAAACAGTATACAATCAATCAATCAATCAATCGTCCAAATAAGGTTAGATGTCTATTGTTGCTTAGATCAGCGATAAATGGTCCTTGAACCCCTCTTTTTTATATAACAGGGTGTGTTTTTAATTTTTTTAAAGAAGGTTTATCTCAACCTTTTCATCTTTTTGTATAATTATATTCTCAAATTTCTTGAAAAAATATCAGTGTCGTACCTTTTACTGAATGTACATACATATATTTGGGTAGGAAAGATAAAGAATTGGACTGAGGGACCTTCCACCTGTCTTAAGTCAGTTTTTCGAAAGAAGTTTATAAAAATAAGTGGTCTAATTACTAAAATCTCAGTCAAATTTTTTGGCTTGATACATATTTTTTCAAAGTGCGTTAAATGTCTCTTTGGTTTAAAACCTAGATGTACGAGGGGCGTTCAATAAATAATGTCATCAGGGCTCGGAAAGAAACAAAAATCGCTTTTCTATGATTTTGTCTTAATGATTTAACTAAAATATTCTCTTTCAATTAAAAGACATGTCCGTAACATTTTTATTCAATTTCTAATTGTTTTTCGAACACAGTTTTGAGTATGACCCTTCGTATACTGGAAAATGGCAGATCCTATGATTTGCTGTGCTTGTTTTTTTCTTTCTGAAAGGTGTTTTCCTAAGTTTGGGAAATGAAACAAGTCAAAGATTGAAAGATCTGGCGAATATTGTTGAAGTGATAAAACATAAACTTTTTGTTTACCCCAAAACTCCTTAACATTTCATGGCCTGTGGGTTTGGATCCTGTCAGGAAGGAATTTAATGTAGTGAATTCCTCATTCTGTTTCCTTCCTCTCATAAACCTTTCAATGTTTGGGCAAATATTTTGCTTACTAGACTCCTGCAGAAATTGAACTACCTCCCTATATATGTAATTGAACAACAAGACAGCTAATATTTAAGAAAATAGCGTATAAAACTGTTTTTGTGTTCTTGCAAATTTTTGCTCTTCGTAGGCCTTTGTAGTTTTGTCAAGGACTTCTTATTCTAAATTTGTTTTGAGGGTTCAACGAAAAATGGATTCCAGTTTCATGATCTGTTTGAATTTCAGAAAAACATGGATAAGAACAATTTTTGGTTTTTTAAAAATAATTGTTTAGATTTTCTGCACGCTCTCGTTTTCACTCATATCTATAAATATACGGTGACATTTGAGTATTAAACTTTTTTACAATTAAATGTTTCTTTAATACAGTGTAAACTACCCCCGATATGATGTCTATCACATTTGCTATGTAACTTAAAGTCAATAAAACATAGATCTATGATAATTTGTTGAATTATCGCTAATATACATTGGTTGTTGTAAGTTCTTGTTGACATGGAGGGTACCCATTTTCGATGACCATTATATAATTTTTGTTAATTGAAATCCACCTTTTAATGTGTGTATGAAACGGACATAAGTTGCTGTAAATTTCACATATTTCAGTTAATATATTGTTGGGAAATTAACACGTTTTACAGCAGCTTAAATGATGCGTTCAATTTTACTCTAATTTACTGATTCTTGACCATTCATTTTTAACGCAGTGTCTCGAGTAGCCCTTGTTTTCCAGCTTCTCACAATGAAATTATGCGATGAAAAGTGGTCACATAAACTGTTATCAATTCATTAAAGATTCAATAATTAGAAAAAGTCAAGCTTAATGTCATATTATTTCTATGTTGTTTGTCATGGAGCTGATGACATTATTTATTGAACGCCCCTCGTACACTCTTATCACACTTTGAAAATGTTTTTAAAAGTGTGTTTAATTGATTTTGTCCAAAGTTTACGCACTTTGAGTTTTTTTTCAAAGTGCGTTGATTTGGCCAAATTCTTAACGCACTTTTGAAATTTTGAAAGTTGTTTTTTTTTTCAAAGTGCGTTGCCACAATGCATTTATAGATTTTCTCACGTTATAATTTCATAGTAAAAAGCCTTTGACGATCGTTATATTTCAATGTACTGATTCTATTTAATATTCTAACAAACTTAGCATATTCATGTAATAACAAAAGAAAAATAGCATATTGTCAAAAGTTGATATTTAAAAACCGTACATGTACGTTTTACTAAAGAAATAGCTTTGCAATGTAAGAGTTTTTAAATTGTGTGTTTTATGCAGAATTTAAGAATATTTTAAGCATTTCAATTTTTTCGATGTATAATTTTTTTGAACGTTTATCTTAATATTTTTCACAAAGGACTATCAGTGTCACAGGGGATAGAATTCCGTTATCCAGATTCGGTCCATGTAAAATGCATCGACTTTAAGATGGATGTCGTATTTCACCTATATACAGTATATGATTCAGTCAGTTTTAACGCAGATAATTTCACTGTGTCAGAGGGGAGTTGTGCGTCGTCTGAAGATTATTCTTCACATTTGTTTCTAGTCAACGGTCAGGATTGGCTGCGGTTGGAATTTAATGCTGTTCAGCCTGATTTAACCGTGGAAATGACAGCAATTTTTGAATTTACTCCATATGAGTACTTTCCACAAGCAAGAAGGAAATATTGGGCAGGTTAGAATTCATAAACTTCTTCAATATACGAGGGCTGTCCATTATGTTCGCATTCCAATGATTTTTTTTCTTCAAGATATTTAAGGCCGGAATTAAAAATATCTTTGTTTCCCCTAACCCGACCCTTAATTCTTAAGTTGGGTCGGTAGGTAGGTAAATAATTTTATTTTTCTGACAGCAGCTTTGAAAATATATCATAAAATTTAATGAAAAATTACCTTTATATAATAGGAAAATTACAAAAGAAAGCGATTTGTGAACAAAATGCTAAGTAACATACATATGCCATTTAAAAGCAAAATTCATGATTTATTAATTCACAACTGTTATTCAAGTGAACTTGTGAACCATCCTACACAAGAGTTCATTTATATAAATCGAATAAGAAAGGAAAAGACAACCAATCTCAAATACGCAAAGACCTGGCATCTGCTCATAAGGGGGCCTTACCATGCAGTACGTATCTTAAATTCAA
The DNA here is from genome assembly GCF_032062105.1 of Saccostrea cuccullata. Lineage (NCBI taxonomy): Eukaryota > Metazoa > Mollusca > Bivalvia > Ostreida > Ostreidae > Saccostrea > Saccostrea cuccullata. Next base: position 92,661 of record NW_026940585.1, on the reverse strand, counting down.
CAGACATGTTTGTTTGTTTTATGAAGAACTATGAAGTACTAATTCTCTGTAATCACATCTGAACGCCATTTTGTTTCCAACAAATGCTTGAAACCCACAAAAGAACAATGTCGGCCTTTCTGATAAAAGCTGATTTTGATGAAATTGTAATTTATAAAACTTAATTAACAAAAAATAATTTTTGAATCGTCTTATTTAAAAAATCTTTTCAGTCGGCGCGATTTGATTGGGTCGGTCGCGTTAGGGGAAACAAAGGTATTTTTTATTTTGGCCTAAGGGGGCCGACTATAGTTTTATTGTGTGAAAACTACAATAGCGAAAAGCTTCATTTTTATACCATATATAACTTACATTAACATCAGTGTATATGCAAAGTTTGGGGGAAATCTACCGCCCAGGTATTTTTAAGGGACCGTCTCAAAATACGGGTACATTTACTATAGGATTATTTAGGAAAATGCCAATTTTTAGCACTTTAAAGCAAATTATACAAATACTACAATAGAGATTTTGTTTAATCTATAATAATTGATGGGTAATACTATATTATACAATATATGTAAGAAACACAAAATTTTATCGTCTTATTACCAGAGTAGGCATCTCAAAATGCAAAATATTAGCAAATTTTACTATTTTTATAGAGTTTTACAAAATATGACGTGCACAAAGGATTTAAATGAAAACACAATAAAAATAATTCAGATATTCTCAAATTTCTATATTTTAAATTTCAAGAGCGTATGTTTATTACTTTTTCTTTAATGATATTTTTATTACCCCTTTCTTTAAGAGCTACAGATTATCATAACGTCAAAAACACACTGCAACGACGTCAACCAACCTTTCTTTTGAAAAATTGATTAAAAATCAATTATATAAAATTTTAATTACATTTTTATACCTATAATTTCTTAATTTTGTTTAATTTTAATAATTAAGCGAAAAAAATTGCATTAAACAGTGGATACGCTTCATTTTACTATGATGCGCGAAATAATGCGTAACAAAAACTATAGTCGGCCCCCTTAAAATGAGCAAAAAAATTCTCATGTTAAAATATTTATTTTGTTGTTGGGTGAAGTTTCATTCTATATGCCCTGCTGTAATAGAAGTCATGCTATTTAAAATTAATTTTAATGTCATGTTTTTGGACAACGAATCGAACTCAACAACACAGTATACTTAGTAATGTTGAAAGCATACCGTTATAAGGGCCTCAAAAATACTATCGCTGTAGATTTCACACTGATACCCAATAACATTGCACTCTTTATAAAAAAATTATCATTTGAAATTCATTTTGCTAAAAATATCTATTGTAATATATACTTTTTAATTGTGTGACTGTGTATTCACAAGACTTGAAACTACCTAACTCTATCCATGACCTTACTAACAATTTAGCTAGCCCAAATGGGCTCAAGCGATTTTTTTTTACTGATCAAAGATCGTGTTGTGTCTTTCCTCTGTATTCCGTAGTCTGTAAACTTTTCACATTTTTACTTTAAAAAAAATCAAAAACATTGCCTTTTCGAAAAGCGTGTTTTTGAACGACATTTTTCTCCGAAGACTCCGTCCCAGCAGAATATCAATTTGTGTCAAACACTTGAACAGTCTGCTTCCGAGTGTAAATCCACCATATATTAGTGTTAATAATCTCTACTGTCCACGAAAAACCGACATCCTGGTGGAATCGACAGGGGACGAGTATCGGGGTAGTGGGCTGAACTTTACTGGAACATTGCACACATTCATGCAGCATTGGCCGGACCAAAATAGACTCGGGCGCCTGCTAGACGGTATGGCCCCAGAAGCAGCAACAGAACGGGGAGGAACAACAAAGGAAAAGTCATAGTAAGGAATACAGTAATGGTAACAACTAGAAAATAATGAATAAGCTAAATATAATTTCAGTTAACTGCAGAGGTTTAAGGTAGGATTCTTCTCTGGTTTCTGACTAGATGAATATTCAAAGTACGTTTGCTTATATGTCTTATATATTGAGGTGTAAGAGATTTAAAAGACCACATTTTTCTCTCCTCATCACATTTGTACAATTTAAAACAGAAATTGTAAACTGCGTTTGAAAACTAACAGGGACTATATTGTTGGCGAATTAATGGCGTATGAAAATATTTTCTTTTCCGCCTCTCAAAATAATCATGGAAGAATGAATTTAGTTATAAATTTTACACAATCAAAGACTTGAAGAAATTTTCAAATGTAAGTTAATTCATTCATAAGGGACTAAAGTTTCAAAATATATCAAACAAATATGATTTTTCAAACAAACTATGTTAACTTTTTTTATATATTAAAAAAAACTCCAATCTAAGAATAGATTTGAGCCAAAAATTCGTGAAAAGTTATTTTTCTTACTAATCGGTCAACACTTTTTGTTTTTGTATCATTTTGTATCTTTATGTGACAACTTTACCATATGTGAAAATAAGAAATATTTAAATATAATAAGAAGCATATGAAGATAACTAATATACCCTAAAAATTTAAGAAAAGCAGAGAAATTCGGGTTAACCAATATCCATCAATTTTAGTTGAATAATTAATTTAATATGTAAATTTGGTAATATTATCTTATAGGCCCTTTAAATTTGAGGTATTATCTTTTTATGCAAAAAGAAAAACATTCAATCTTTTAAAATACAAGTAGGGTTCGCATGATTGGCAACAGTAACTTTTTATTCTGAATTTCAAGGGTAAGGCCGGAATTAAAAATATCTTTGTTTCCCCTAACCCGACCCTTAATTCTTAAGTTGGGTCGGTAGGTAGGTAAATAATTTTATTTTTCTGACAGCAGCTTTGAAAATATATCATAAAATTTAATGAAAAATTACCTTTATATAATAGGAAAATTACAAAAGAAAGCGATTTGTGAACAAAATGCTAAGTAACATACATATGCCATTTAAAAGCAAAATTCATGATTTATTAATTCACAACTGTTATTCAAGTGAACTTGTGAACCATCCTACACAAGAGTTCATTTATATAAATCGAATAAGAAAGGAAAAGACAACCAATCTCAAATACGCAAAGACCTGACATCTGCTCATGAGGCGGGCCTTACCATGCAGTACGTACCTTAAATTCAACAGACATGTTTGTTTGTTTTATGAAGAACTATGAAGTACTAATTCTCTGTAATCACATCTGAACGCCATTTTGTTTCCAACAAATGCTTGAAACCCACAAAAGAACAATGTCGGCCTTTCTGATAAAAGCTGATTTTGATGAAATTGTAATTTATAAAACTTAATTAACAAAAAAAAAATTTTTGAATCGTCTTATTTAAAAAATCTTTTCAGTCGGCGCGATTTGATTGGGTCGGTCGCGTTAGGGGAAACAAAAGTATTTTTTATTTTGGCCTAAAGGTAATGACATTAACCTGACCTTGCCTCTAATATAAAACGGTCAAATTTAATATCATTGTCATTTGATACCATCACTTATTGATATTGTCTTTTTGATTCTGTGAAAATTTCATGAATTTTAAAATGCAAGAAATATGAGAAGAATCTAACCTTAAATGCTGATAATGCTGATTAATTCTTATACAACATCCAAATGACTGTACACTTCCTTTAGAAGATAAGATGTCCCTTAAACATTCTTTAGAGATTATAGAAAGATTCAGTAGGGTAATTGATATGAAAATAAACATGTCCAAAACTGTATCTCTTAACAGGTCAATGGAAAAAAATTGAATCAGTAATAGAAAATATTGACGTCTACAATTCCTTTCATAATAACTCTAGGAATCTTCATAGGACAATAAAGAAATATGTTACAATAAAAACTGGACAAAATTGTAGATGATTTAGAAAAATTTATTTGAGTCTTGAAAAAACAGAAAATTAGCAATTTTTGGCAACGTCTCAGTAATTAAGAGTCTAGCAATAAAAAAAATATGTTGGGTAAACTTCAAATTTTCCAAATTAAATTACAGTTAAGAAATTACAAACGTTCCTTTGTTTTACAAAGTCATGCTGGTATTTTTAATGAATGTAAAAGAAACAAAAGAGAACTGAGTCTGAATGCTTTTTTTAAAGGAACCACTGTGGTGTAATAATAAAATTTAGCACAAAAACAAGCCACTATTTTTTGTAAATTGGCTGAAAAGTGGATTTAAATATATTGGTGATATTATAGACAAAAATGGAATTCAATGGTTTTATGATGAACTATGGAATTTTGAATATATGATTATGACAAATGTAGTTTTTAAAGCTTTTGTATATTATGAATTTACAAATATACAGTATAGAAATATCATGTATGAAAATAATTCATATGATTTACTATACCACTATAAAGTAACAGTGTTTGTTATTACTTTAAATTTGATCTATATCATTCTATGCCATGGCAAATTTAAACCTCCATTGAATCAATATTATTGTGGGAAAAATGTTTGAAATTCCTAAATCAGCTTGGAAATCTATATATGAACAAAAAAATTAACTTGCAGATAGAAGCATATAAGACTTCAGTTATAGATTATTACATGTAAATAATTTATTGTGTAATAAAAAAATGTTGAATAAATGGAACATTGTTCAAAATGAAATGTGTTTTTTGTAAAGATGTAAAAGAAAACAATGAATATCTCATTCTGAAATGTCTAAATGGTTCACATATATGGAATATTGTCCAGCAAGTATTGAATTTGTTATATCATGGAAAAATATTGTTATTGGATTTTATGATGAAAAAAATATGAAAAGATATTATTTTTGGTTAGCATAATATCCTTGAACAGGTCGAGACCACTACCTTATATGGAAGGCAATTTTCAACACGTGACGATGTCTTCGTCACGCCCGTTCTCCAATCAAGTGAAAGAGTCCCAAAGCATAACAGTCTACCACGTGTTTACGATTCAATGGCTACACGTGGTTTTCGTCGGTTTACTGCACAAAATTTAACTCGTCACCGGAAAAACTGTAGAGCTTCTTTATAACTTTATTAGACCGAAATTGAAAGATTATATTCTAAAGACACTGCTCCATGCTCACATTTAATATTGGAGTTGTTTTAGATGATTAACAGTTGATTCGAATATCGTACAAACGCTTTGACTTTTGCATATACATAAAACACTTTCTGATAATATTGAGGGGTTAAATAATAATTGCACACTTTCTCCTGCTGTCTAAAAACAAAGACCTTTATATACTACCTGCGAAAGCTATGTACACGTATATCATGTGAAAAAAACTCGATGTTTTATCGACACGATAGCACTTATACGTCTCTTTGAACAAAGGTACAGCTGTATACTAGGCCGATGTATTACAAGTTGATATAAGGCTTCATAAAGCAAATTTTGTAAATGTGAGCATAAAAAATGAAAGATTAAGCATCATTTTAAATATTTCTTTCACAAATTTCAAAAAAGAATTGAAAATAAGTTTCCAAGGGACAATTCAAGTCTTTAATTTTCAACACAGCTAGGTACTTGTAGTAGCCCACAATGCATTGCGGCTCATTCAGCAGTAGGTAAAGTAAACATATTAGCTAATTTACATGCAAATTTATTCTGACGTCAGAAAATCTAGTGGTCTCGACCTGTTGAATGCTTGTAAAATTTACAAATACAAAATGTACTGTAGACTGGAAAACAAAGAAGAAAATCCTCAAGAAATATGTTAAAATATCAAGAGTATATTGAATATTATTTTTTTCTGACGTATATAAGAAAATTCACCAAAAGGGACTAATTGTAACACATAAACCCATTGTAGAATAAGCCTGTTCTTCTACAAATCTTATCTGAGGGACAATAAATAGACTGTACACTTAACAAAACTTAAAGTGTTCACTAAACTACACCATAAAATTGTATAATGATATTTTCAAATTATTACATCAAATAGTCTTCTCAAAAATTGTAGAAAGAAAATAAAATATCACCGATGAAAACCAATGTTCCGTGACGAAGATTAAACACAATAAACTTGTGCTTTGCGGTACGTGTCTTGTGTAATGAGAATCTGTTTGTGATCATTATCAGACTTTGAAAAATGGTTTCATTAAAAAAAACACATTAAATTGGCAAAATAACCTTTGAGGAGAAGGGAGAGCTGTTGGAATGTTGATATCTGGACCATCCATGCACCAAATTTTACTCACATTTATTCTAGTCATATTTATCTTTGGTGTTACTTTTAAAAATTAACAACTAGTATCAAAACACACTGAAACACATTTTTCTATAGGGTGTGCGTTACTTTTATTACTAATTAATCACAATTCGAAAGCTTTTAACAAAATCTGACCAAACCGCAAGTGACCTTTATCTTCGTGTGAGGCCAAAATTACGCGTCACACCAGGTTAAAAAGGTGTTAAATTGTTCTAAAACACTCTCAGATACTTAAAAACATACAATTTCAATCGTAAGAAAATGATAAGAAATCGGAGCTCGTGACAATTTAATATCGCGGCTCCAATAGTCTAAATCATCCTTAAAGCGGTGCACTTACATGCTAAACATTCAAGGGCCTCTGTAGGATTTGGGATTTTCATAAGGAATGTCAAAGCCTTCTCCCTTCCACACGATTTAAACGGTTTGAAAAGTTCTCTGCAGTAGGTGTGACAGCAGATGGGTCAATCGTCTATTCAGGGTTACATAGTATCGAACAGTGAAGGATGTCTTGCAGTAATCAGAGAGAGTAGTGGTCTTAATCAATAGGGATTATTTTGTGTGAATTTTTATTTTGAGGGTACAATACTTCCTTGACACTTTGCATATATTTTTGACAAGATACATTGATGAATTTTCGCAACATCGAACTGAAATATGCATCATTATTACCGTGAGTTAAAGAAATTATTCATTGTAAGCATTTGTTCTTTAAAACTTAAAAAAATGTTAGGTGTACACAGAATTTTGGTTCAGTGTATTTGAGCTGAAGGTGGTCTCCGAGATATATACAGGTACCTATACAATTATACACGTTATTATCTGAATTTTTTTGTCTTTTTTTCATTTTGATATTTTGTGATAAATTTTTGTATATGACTTTATAAATGACAAATAGAAGGAACGTTATGGTTCAACTTATCAAATCAATGCATTGTGTGTAACATGTATGTGATGTTTTGTTTTTTTTAATAAAATTTAAAAACAACAACAACAAAACTACATATAAACGATGACACTATACTTGACGATCATGTGCAGTTGAGATTTCAATTTTTTTTTTCATCTTGTCACTGTTATAATTGAAAATGTCAACGAAACCACGTGGTATATAGATGTATCCAAAAATGAAAAGAAATAGCACAGTGTCCGGAAATTAATACTAGTGTTAGAATACATAGTATATATATATATATATATATATATATATATATATATATATATATATATATATATATATATATACTATGTATTCTAACACTAGTATTAATTTTAATAATATATTATTATTATTATCGCCAAAATCGTACTAGAATCGTATTTTGTAACAATCGTATAATATGATCGGCACCATCGTAGCGATATCGTCGCGCAGTCATCTAGGTCTACGTAACGTAGTAGTATGATCTTAAATGTCGTAGCGGCAGCGTAAAATTACATAAGGGCAGTAAACACGACCACAAGTTGGCAATATTGAAATGGAAGTCTAGGGTAGCGTTACGAGGGGTTATCAAAAAGTTCGTGGACTGAGGCTATGAAATTAGTACTATTTAGTCCGTGCTTTCAAAATTTATATTGAACATAAAACACCAAAAAATAAAGAAATGTTGAAAATCTTAGCTTGATGCGTTCATATTTTGCCAAATTATTATAAAATAAAAACGATATTATATGATCACCCGGCGCTGTTTCGTTGTTTTTTTAATGTCCGCTTCTTCAACGTCATAGACTTATTTTGATTAGATTCCCTGGAGCTGAGTAAGAACTTAAACCGCCTTGTTTGTGTCGCTATACAATGTAATGAACAGCGGCTTTCAAAGAATATATCATTCCTCGCTTAAGGTCAAACGAGACGTTCCTCAAAATCTGTTTTGTATATCTTCGTAATGTGTGGAAAATATTCAAAATTCTAATTACATTCTGATTTCTAAACCAGTTTCTAAATGTCTTTAAAAAATCCAAACACTTGAACATTTGAAATTGGAAAATTATTTTTCCTCCCAAAGGATTATATAAGAAAAACTACCATTGGCATCTTGTAGAAATGCCTGGTAAGGTACCTCAAATTTTTGTGAGTAAACATGTTTAAGTAGCAATACTTCATTGACAAAATCTTCCAAAATTTTATCTATTATTAAGGAACGTCTCGTCTGTCCTTAATTGTGCCAGCATTTGCTTAAGAGAGTTCAATATCTACAAAACATGATCAACGACATTTTTTGACGTCATCGATTTTTCACACCTTGACTACAATTTGACATTAACAGTCCATCCCTTTTTTCTCTTTATCTATTTTGACATTAAAAGACAAGTACTCAAGATGCATTTTATTTCTCTGTAGCCAGTTTAAACATTCCTTAGGTCTATACCATTTTTTTCAGGGGCAAAACTTTCTAGAATGTGTGAAAAGGAAACCCCTCCCCCTTTTGACGTCATTTTCAAGGCATTATTTGTTTGGACGCTCCATGTAAAATTTACGTTTAACTTTCATATTATGATGACCAGCAACTTTTACACTTAAATTGTGAAATTCATATACTGTCCACTTAGTCAGAATGAACTATTTTTCCCTAGCATATAGAGATTTTCCCCGGATTTTCACGGTGAAATAAAAACTTGTATTGTTAACTTGTGATCCGTGGGGTACCTGTAAAGTGCGAAACGAAATAGAAACGAAATGAAACGAAACGAACTGAAACGAAACGAAATCTGCCGAAACGAAACGAAATCTACCGAAACGAAACGAAACCTACCGAAACGAAACGAAATCAAGACGAAACGAAACGAAATCAAAACGAAACCTGCCGAAACGAAACGAAACAAAACTTTCAGAATGATTATATTGTCTATTTTTACTTCATATGAAATTTATATAGTTCAAGCACCACGGGTTCGCTTCAAGCTCATACATAGGCATACGCGTCGGAAGGATACTAAAAGGGGGGGGGGGGTTAATCAACAAAAAGGTTAATGCCTATATAATATATATCTTTGCAAAAAAAAAGAAAATTTTTTTTGGGGGGGGGGGGGGGCTAAACATCCCCCCCCCCCGCTTCCAACGCCTATGTCATATTTTATTAATATCTTACTGAATGATTTACCTACTTAAAATTGACATCGTTTGCTTTGAGAGACTTTTTTCTTGTCAGTTAAATCGTTTTCGACGTCTCTTATGGAGCCTCTTTATTGCAAACCACTCATTTCTTCCTCGAAAATTACCTCGATAAAAAAGGACTGTATGTACGTAGAAAGGATACACAAGATTCCGGTTGTAGTTACATGTATAACTGAACAATAAAACCAGACACCTCGGAATGGATTACTAAATACTCTAAGTCGTGGGTTTATCCTATGTTTTAAGACATTCGCAATACAACAGTACAGTGACCTTATTTCGACCCGTACATAAACGAGCCTTTACATATAACAACATCAATTTTGATAGATATATTGTATCTAGATAAATAAGGACTGAAAATAAGAGTAAGATATAAGAATTAGAAAATACTGCACATATTGAAATTATACATGCATAGTACGCTCGTGCATATTTGCAGCTGGTAAACATGTAAATACATCATTAGACTAAGAAGGGAGCATAATTTATCAATAATTTAAAATTTTATATTAACACATGCTTGAACTATAATATATATAAATTTCATTTGATTAAAAAAAAAGTCCACATGCAGTTACACATATATAATTATATACATGTACCCTGATTTGAAAAAAAAAAAACCCCAAACATTTTGATAGTTTTGTTTCGTTTCGTTTCGGCAGGTTTCGTTTCGTTTCGTCGTGATTTCGTTTCGTTTCGGTAGGTTTCGTTTCGTTTCGGTAGATTTCGTTTCGTTTCGGCAGATTTCGTTTCGTTTCAGTTCGTTTCGTTTCGTTTCGTTTCTATTTCGTTTCGCACTTTACAGGTACCCTGATCCGTGACGTTCTTCCTTTTTTCCCTTCATCAATGAGTACTGTCTTCTGAAATTGATTTCTTCTCAAGGAAACAAAGTATTATGTCAAAATTAAGAATATGAAACCATGTAAGATATCTAAATTTGGATGTCTAGAATTGTTCAACATGTTTCTTTGAATGACCACTGCTAACTAGCCCTTATTCAATGGGTTAGAATATAAAAAAAGTATTTCGTCAATTTTTTTATTGTTGATTAATTTTTAAGGTAATATTTTTTCCAGTGCAGTGGACGCAAAAAGAACAAGGTTTACTTTCGGCCCTTTTGGTCCTTTGAATTTCTGAAAAATTGAAACTGCTTAATATTAGTTGACAATGCTTTAAAAATAATTTAGACCTATGGTGATTAATTTCATGTCTATCAAAACTGACGCCATTTTCTAGAACCTATCATCGCGAATATTTTCTCGCCGCGAACCTTTCCTGAAAGTCTCTATTGTATTAACAACAGATTCAAAAAAGGTTTGATTGCGCAAATAAATCGTAAACGAGTTAATACCCGGTAAATCGCGAAATTAATTCATTGCGAATAAAAGTTGGTTTACAGTATTCTGATAAGGTCTTCTAATCCAGCCAATTTCTAAAGTTTTTTTAGAGCGCAACATGTCATCGATGCAACTAGTAAATGATAGTGTCATAGGATAAAAAGATATATCTTAATTTTTAAATCAGAGAACCGTGCGCTCATGTCATTTTTCTTCTCTGAATGTACTCAAATATACCTGTTTAAATTAAAATTCAAGAACATTGCAATTCCAAAAACCCGGTGTTCCAAGACCTTGAGTTAAAGAAGACAAATTTTGATAGAAATAAAAGTACTCACTGCTGGTAAAGTGCGAATCGAGAAAATCTTGGTTTCGGACACCAGCTACTATTGGTTTACATCATGAGGCAGTTTATGTCAACCAAACGCTCAGAAATGATAGAACGTTTGATTAAGACGTAATTATTAATGTTCAGTATGGTTTTATGCATTAGAATTGCTTGTTGGTTGAATACATTTAAGAAGCAATCCAGTAACTGCTTTAGATTACACCCGTTCAATGTATTTTACTGGATCTATTCATATTTGCTTTTTACGTGTTTAACAAGATTTACACTACATTTTTTGTTTAAAAGTGATATGAGTATATACTGCATGAATCATTTATGATTCCCCATGTCTTAAACATTTCACAAGATTAAAACTTTTGATGCAATATAAAGTTTTCTGAAAACAGCGCGAGTATGACTGCTGTATGTGCGACTCTTGGCACCTGTAATTGCTACGTTTGGCTTCTGTTCTGTTTCATAAGGTGCGACGTTTTACTGCTGTATCATAAATGTACTGTTTTCCATGAAATACATTTAGATTTAATATCAACACATCATCAGAGAGTGCAACGTCTTTGAATAAACCCCAAAACATATATCTTCAAGTCGAGGATTGGTTGCTTCTATCGCATATTAAAAATGTATTGTATATACATATGTAACCACCCCCCCCCCCCCCACACACACACATACATGTAATTCACTAATTTGTTCCATTATGTGAAAAAAATAAAGGATTTAAAATGCAAAATTAATTCACTCTGGTTAGTTGATATAAGATATCATTCTTAAAAATCGTGGATTTGTTTCACTAAAATATGTCACTGGAGTAAATGTTCATTAAGGTTCTCTCCCAAGGTTCATTTTTAATAATTCCAGATTCATGTTGTAAGTCATCTTCATTTGACTATCTACAACTTTAAGAGTTACAAACTTTCTATGCACGCAAAAGAAACGAAAAAGATCTTGGACCCATCCCTCAACCCACCCCGAAGGAAAAAAGATTGACCTCTCTTTAATTATATTTACATGTATTTGAAGGGAATAGACGTTGAACCATGTACATGTAAGTGTATTTAAATTGTTTATCCCCTCCCTGACTAGTTTTTTCAACCTTTGACTCGGAAAGACGACATGGACAGGTTTTAAGTATCTCCGATACTTAACTTGTATGGAATATTTTAATATCTCAATAAAATATCACATTTGAATGACATAAAGACACCGTTTATTTATCAAACATGTAGACTCGTGACATTTTTTTTTCAATGTACAACGTATATGTAGGAAGAATGAAAGTCGCAGGCGATTGACAAGTCAACAAAAAATGTCAAATCTCGGAAGATCAAAGCTTCAGAACTGTAGTGTTAACTTATAATGGTTTCATGTTTTCATCTTTCATTATAAAGACTCAAATATAAAACCATAACGCTGTCGTTCTGCAACTAGGAAGAGCAGTTCTATTTCTTTGCTTGAGTGTGACCTTTCACTAACTACTAGTATTCCATTTTCTACGACGACCATCTTTGCTAGTCAAGGGTTTCTGATACGTTACTTTCCTCATAAACTGAGGAGAGTAGCGTATCGGAAACCCTTAGTCAGCGAAGATGACAACGGCTTGATTCGCCAACCATACGGTTAGCTGCAGGACTGTAGTTCTCCGAAGACGGGAGAGCTGCAGTATCACCAACTGGAAAAAAATGTATAATAATATTTTTTTTTGCATAAAAGTGCGCTGCTTCTCGGTTTCAAACTGTCATATTCTCAAAATATTTCTAACTGGGTGTTGCAAATAAATTCTTTGGCAATTTTCACTTACTATTTCCACGACAAACAACTGTTGTAAATATCCCTCCATGAAAGTGAGACCACCCAATTTCGCATTTTTACTGTCATTTTGAAGATGACAAGACACAAAACCTTTCAATTGCAACACGCTTCGTGAAGAAGTGTAGAGGTCGTGATTTTTTTTTTTTTAGCTTTTGTGCAGTTGGGATAAGAATTTGGAGGAAGTAATTCAGTACCAATCGCAGATTTTGTGTGCAATTTTTTAACATATTTTTTTTTTGGCTGGCACTGTATATCTTCGGTCGTATATCTCTTTTTTCAGACCAGTAAGTTACAGAAATGCAGCTACCTTACGGTTACAAAAAGTTGGGGGAGGGGGGCATGTCTACATGAAAAATATAAACATGAATCAAAACTAAAGCAAAAGTCTATTTTCAGGAAATAAAGTACATCCAAACTGGCAGACTACGTGCTTGAGATGTTATAGGATAAATGTAGACTACATGCAACACAATTCTAAGGATGCTTACATCGTGCTTTGAATAATTATAAATTGCAAGGAAAAATATTACCATTATGCATTTGTGTATTGCTTTAAAAAGATTTATCGCTTGATCACCACATTTGTATATGTACACCTAGTGCAAGTTTTAAATTATTTGCTGTCATCGTGTTGCTCATTTATACCATATCACTCTATTCAAAAGTTTTCAACAAAAGAATATGACCAAAAACACAATATTCGTAAGAAGAATTGATGGAATATTTTTTATTGCTTCTAGAAAAAAATCAAGAATGATTATAAACTACAAAAACTAGTATTCTCTTCATGCAAGTTTGAATAATTTCATATTATTCACGTTAAGTAACATAAACCAATAGTCTCAGAGACGTAAACCAGTCGTCGCATTTACACAAATAAAAAGTCGCCAGTGTCAAAATTTTACAGAAACCAGTTGTAGCACCTACATAATGAATTTGCTAGTTATTGACAAATTCCAGGGAAATAATTCATTAAAAGCACATTTTTAGTGTTCATGACATTAAATAACGTTGAATTAAAGTTAAATCTATCCGCTTGGCTGTCTAATTAGTACTGTAGTACTTTATGCATCATTCGAATGCGAGTACGTGGAAAACACTATGTAAACAGCCATTTAAATGTAATTTTTCGATATTGAGCCCTTTTCGGGTATAAAAGCAATCCAATCGCTTAACTGTTTAATAAATTTGCTTTGTAGAAAGTGATTTTTATTGTTTATATCAAAAAATATGTATTTAACTAGATAATTCACAGGTGCCAATAGTAGCTGGTGTCCGAAACCAAGATTTTCTCGATTCGCACTTTACCAGCAGTGGTACTTAGTATCTACTTATTTTAATGTTTAAAATCGAACTTAATGTTATTCAATAAATTGGTTTATCTACAGGGCTGTTCTATGCAGAAAGTAAACTGGGCTCTTTGCTAAAAAAAATACTGTAATCTACAGAATTTTTTTTTCAGATTTACGTATTTTATCATGTTTACGTTTTAGTTCTTTACGTAATGTCTCAAAACTTTAAACATATGTATTTACATTTGTAGATGTGTTTATCTAAACATGCTTAATTACCTTTAGTGATGAAGTATAAAATGGGATGTTTGTATGTCTGTGCATTTGTTGGTATTTTCTGATAACGTGCATTTCAAATGTATATATTCAGTATCTGTGTCGACCAGGAAAGCCGGCACTCTAGGAAAGATCTTCCAGTTTTATAAGTGCAAATCAACACAGACTGTGATACTTAAAGGAAATTTGGATGTAGTCATCTACACACTTCAAATGGAGATGTCAAACATCGAATTCCAGATTTTTGATTACGGGAATTCAAATTACAGCAGCAATGGTAATAGAGTTAATTTTTTTTTAACTAATATCTAACCTCACACACCTGCTCGAAAACACACTTCTTAAGGTCAAGATCTAGTAAACGAAAGCTGTCTACAGAAATATCAAATTTACTTTAAAAAAATCCTTTAGGCCATTCCAATTTTTTTCTCTGTTTAGCGTCCACCCATCTTTCAAAAACCTACCTATCTATTCGCAAAAAACACAGAAGTCAAAACATAAAACAGAGGCTTATAAGTCATAAAAATGACGCCCTTCAAATGATTTGATCTTAATGAACTGCTTTCATTAATAGAAGAAATATCTATTCTTAAGCAAAAACAAGTGATTAAATGCTTAAAATACACCCAATATAACTTACTGTACAGAATTATTTGGAGAAATTGACAAAATTCAAAAATTTCGACTAAATGAATCAATTTCAAGACTCCTGATGTTGTGTGTTTTTTCTTATATGGGGTGTCAAAAACCAAGGCGAACGCGAACACTAAACATAGTAAAAACTTGGAATGGCTATAGTAATTCTTTTCAACTTAAGCTTGGCCGAAAAAAATGATATTGTAAATTGACATTTCACTTGAAAAATTGAGAAAACAAGTCATGAATATGGGAGTTTTCTTTCCACATCAGACAAAGAAAATGTATACGAATTGCCTACAGTCTTTCAGAAAAAGGTAATTTGTATCATTTTTGATCTTTTCTTTAATTTAATGCCAAATTTAATAAATATATGGGTATCGGGACTACTTTTCATGTGCTTCAAATTATTAAATTCCATGAAAATACCTTTTTCTTCATAAATTTATTAGAGCCGATAAAGTATGGGAATAAATTATGTGATTATGACGTCGTAATGTATTTTTAAAACACGAAAATGTTAGTTTAAAGACATTATTTTACTAGATCTTGACGTTAATGCATTTTCCCCATATAATTCAGCTATATTTATTTTAAATCCTGATTGAGATAAAAAGTATATAAAGTTTTCCTTACTTGAGCATATATGTGAAATTGATTTTTTTTTCTTCTGAACAGGTTCGTAGCTAATTTTTTAGAATATATACATAAAATAGCACCGTATCGTAAATTTTGATAAGAAAAAGTCAAGTTCAGCTTCCCAAAGGCCTTTATCTATGTCTGTATAATGTAAAAATAGATGACCACTAGCTTTCATTCTTATTAGCTCCAAAGATTATACTAATAAACCCGAAAAGACAAGATCCACTGCTGGTAAACTACGAACAGAGACAAAGCTGATTTTGGAAACTCGTTATTATTGGTAATTGTAAGAAGTGTAGTGCAATCTGCTCTTTTTTATATAATATAAATTCCTTGAATGTCAAATAGTCTAAAACGTTATATTAAATCTACTCATTATTAAACATAAATGACAGTTTTCAGTAAATTACTAGATGGCTACAGGTACGCTATTGGAATAAGAAAACACAACAATGACAGAAACATTTTTTTTTAAAGCTATGAATGTAAAATGTCTCATAATGCAATGAAATCTGTATTTCACAGACAGAAAAACCGATTTGACACTTTTTCGCAATAAATGTATATTTCAACCCAAAGGAATGTCAAAACTTAAATGAAATATGTCCGAATTTAATTTGAATATTAATCTTGAGGCAACAACACGTTTGGATATTAGTTCCCCTTATAATCCCCCCTAGTGAGAATCAATCGCCAAATCTCATGGAACTTCGGAAAAGTTTTCGAACATATACTAATATACCTTTCCTTTGGGTTAAAATTTTAGAAGAACTTTATATTCGGTCAAACATAATTTAGTCGCTTTTTGTGTTTTTCGACCTTGACCGTTGATTTAGAAAATTAATTTCACATAACAAACATAACGGACATAAAAATCTTATTGAGTCAAAATGAAAAGATGATATGAACAGGTACATGTACTTTATGCAATGAAATTTTCCAATTTTGGCTTTTTATCTAAAAAAAAAAATAGTCCAGGGGGCAGTGCATACATTCTACTCTATTTATAAAAATTTGAACCCAACTATGCAAAGGAGAGAGAAAATATCTTCCAAACAAGGGTTTTACAAAGATTTGTATACTCTGACCTTTGCTTGAAAATTGCTTCAAGGTCCTCGCAATCCCTATACCCCTGTGTGTAAAATTGACCTGTAGGGTCAAGGGGAGAAAATATACATCTGCCAAAGATTTTTAGACCAACATTTTTCAAGGTGGATTGAGCTGACCCAGGAAATACCTACATACAACAAAATTATTCCTGACAAAAATGCTAGAGTACGTGTTTTTTTCTTTCTTTCTTTTTTTTTTTTTTTTTTAAAAAAAACCTTCTCTAGAAATTTATGGTAATTTTTTTTCATTTAGAGTGAATTGTTTTCGATTTAAGAACTATGTATGAAATATTTATTTTTTTTTTTATTTAATTAAGTACAAGGATATTCTTAAAATTAAAAAAAAATCCAAAACTATTTTTTAATGTCTCCCCAGTAAAGTAAGCAAAATATAAGTAATTCATATCAATTTAGAAAATAGTGTGCGTAAATATTCTCAAAAATGTTTCAATTATATGATAAAATGAATGTTGCAAAATTTATTTATTTATTGAATTAGTTTTTATTCCTACAATGTATCAAAATTATTTCTTTCAATATTTTTTAAGTAACAGGTCTTTTCTTTAGTTTGTTGGAGACGGAATTTATCTCCACATATTTAGTTCAATTTTTCAAAACAAGATATTGTGTGGTAAATGGTAAAGCTTAAATGAATGTTTTCGAGATTTTGACCATTTCCAAGGGCTTGACCTATATACTATTCCGTTATGTGTGGTAAGACATAATGTTATATACCCGCTTAAAGAAAAAACTTTCATTTGAGATACTTATATATTTGTATTAAGAGTGTACTTATTTTGTCTATAAGCAAGTCCATAAATCCAGGTTCTCACATATCGCCACAAAATAATATGTTTATGAATCACAATCACAATGTGCAAACAAAGAACATGGTAAATTAGTGCAATGCTGTAATTCAGGAT
>NW_026940585.1:45000-70000 GCF_032062105.1 Saccostrea cuccullata | reverse complement strand
ATCGAAATCGAACCCCAGCGTCTCGCTAATTAAGCGAACGCTCTACCACTAGGCTATCTTGACCGGTGCTAAATTATATGTTAAGGGTTTAATCGTTAGCTGAGCAGTTCCTGGTGAGGAAAAAATGCTAGTCTCTGTTGTTTGCTGTGTTGTAGTTTTCATTTCATCAACACTTCGTACAAATACTGAAATAGATCCAACATAATATTTTACAATTATTGAATGTCATCGCAAATTAAATAGCTCATTGATTAACAGTGAGGTAAATCTTTAAGATATGATTGACAGGGGTAAACTGTTGCTATTTCGGATATCTTTATAGAACTGTATAAACTTAATTATATTATTCTTGAAATTTTGAAGAATTCTACGATTTAAACTCTGCAAACAAAAGGGACCCTTTAGATATTGCCAGACTGATATATGTCTTGAGAAGTTGCAATACTCATTACATTTATTGTGTTAATATAGAGGAGGGAAAACTTAAACGGCAAATCACAACACATCTTTTTAGTCAACCGTAAAAAAAAAATTCATATGATGATGTGGTGTTTTTCTTTTCGCTTAGAAAAAAAATTTAGGTTTTCTATGGAAATGTAGTTTACAAAAAAAACAAATGTATGTGAAAATGTCTCGAGTGATTGCAAATCATACTAAAGCATAAAGTTGTGTAGTTTATAAACAGACAATTTAAGTGAAAACCCCACCTTAGTATCAGATGTGAAGAATAGATAAATAAATAAAGTAAATCCGACCTGGGTATTAACATCTTACTCTCAATACTGAGGGATCCATTCTTTATATTAAAGGTATTTGGACAATAAACATTTCTATTGTATAAATAATGCTTTCCAACTCTTCGGTTAATGTCCTTCTCTGAGAGGATTCACACTGGTATAGCTGGTTGTCCAAGTTCCAAATCAATTTATTAAAATGGATGATAGGATGAATTGTATCCAGATGTTATATTATACCCATTTCATGGCAACTGATCCCACCTTCGATGTTTTGGAGGTTCGTGTTTGCTCTGCTCCTATTCTGTATTGTTCAATAGACTTTTGATCGTGAATACTGTTCGTTATCTCCATATGTTTCCATAAAAAGAGGGTATCTAGTGCATTTCAATGATACTTTCTCGCAAGATCTGATTGTTCCTGGAAAAAAAATGGAATAAAGCAAATGAAAACATTGACAATAAACAGGTCGGAGAGAATACTCGAAATCGGGTATTATCCTTGAAATCGGGTATAATACGCGATATTGGGGTATCGTAGAATCCGCGAAATCGGGTATTCCGTGCAACTTTCACTAAGAAGAGGAAAATACAGAAACGGCGCATGATGTCAGTTAGCTTGGTATGTACCTCAGTCTAACTGAAGTTTATTTTCATAAAACTCCATATACAGGATTTTCAAGTAAACTTAAAAAAACGCGACTAACATGGTTGGGGTAGCAAAAATGACACAAAGGCGACATTATTTTCGGTGCAGTTATTAAAAACAGATATCTTCATTATATTTTTGATTGTTTCCCAATAGTCTCGTCACTTAGCTAAATTTCTAAACGTGTTCATTGTTCAAACAATGTAAAACTTTTAAGAAAACAAACAACTAACGTTGCGTTATTTATTTTGTGTCAAAAATGTATGGCGTCTCCACTGTATACAAAGTGCTAATCGAAAATCTACTTGATTTGGATCACTTGCTATATTGCTTTGGGTACTCTGATGCATTATGGGTAAAAAAGAAAATTCTGCAGGCAAAATATGGGTAAAACTAACTTTAAGAAATTAGAAAACTTATTAAACCTTTATAGAATCAGTGTAAATTTATTTGAGAAAATTTTTAAGTTTAAACATGTTAGAAATTCGATACCATTCTCATTTACTAAATTAAAATGGGATTTTCGCTCATTTTGAATTATTTCAATTGTTCTTAATTTTTTCAAACTATATTCTGTTGTAAAAGTTATTGTATCTTTGTTTTCGCCTCAATTCACCCACGAAACATCATCTGATTTCTATAGATTACGCTTTTTAGAGAAATTGGGCTATTCTTGTTTTGAGTGAATGCTATACTATGTTTGCAACATATTTTTGCGATGGCTATACTTTTTTCGGATCCTTTTTGTGATTTGCATGAAATTAAGATATATTGTTTTTTGATAAAATTATCGCGATTTAAACAGTTTTGAAAAAGGTATTGGAATTTATTAGCACTAGAGAAACATTTATCAGTCGAAAGAAGTTAAACAGAAATAAATAAATATAGAACTTGATGAAATGTGCTATCATTGCTGGTGTTTGTGCGATACTTGATTTGCGTTTTGTCACGATTGATACAGAAATGCTATGTTTGATTTGAGAAGAATACTTCTTGAAGAATGAAGGCGTATATAGGGGGAGTATAATCCAAAGACACTGTCTCAAGTTTATGTCATTAAATAACTTATTGATAAATACACGTAATATATTTTTACTTATGTTTTAAAGGTATGTAAAACGGAAAAAAGGGCTTCACACACTATTCGAATTTTTTCCAAAGCTCATGATAGGCGTAAGACTGAATGCGTTAACCACGTTCTTGTTGTTTGTGTGTCAGTTTGCTTAAAAAGAAACGAATTTGTTGAGACAAATAAGGTTTTTCAACCTATCATTTAATTTATCTTGGGTCGTTTTTTTTTTTTTTTGGCTTACTTCTTTCACCCAACTTTTATACCTTTGTTTTTATACTAAATTTGATTATGAAATGTTCCGTTCACTTGATCAATACATAGAGCTCACAGCGGATGTGACCGATCAACAAGGGATGCTTACTCCTCCAAGCACCCGTTCCAATCTCTGGATCTCTGGTATTCCGGAGGGGTCCGTATTTATGCCCTACCCACATGTTTGTATTGTTTGTATATTTTTCGACATAAATCAATGCTCATTATCCTCACTTTTTTTTCATTTCAGAAATATTCAACTTTTTGATAGAATGGGTTCAGAAGCCGTTAAAAAAACACAATGCATTTACTTTTCCGTAATTTTAACACAATACTTCGAATAGAAACCTGGTCCGTTCATATTCAAAAATAAATCTTTATAGCTAGAATCATTTAATATAAACGTACCCCTTTTTCGACTAAATAAGTCTAAAAACAATTTTCAATCAATATGTCTTTCAGAACAATATATGAATCAAATATGTTGAAGATGACATTACCGACAACATAATTT
Source organism: Saccostrea cuccullata (assembly GCF_032062105.1). Lineage (NCBI taxonomy): Eukaryota > Metazoa > Mollusca > Bivalvia > Ostreida > Ostreidae > Saccostrea > Saccostrea cuccullata. Next base: position 66,780 of record NW_026940585.1, on the reverse strand, counting down.
TAGAAAAATAAAACTTTTCCGTCATAGAGAGGGTGATTGTCCTCGCCTTGTACACTTTTTTCTCTCTTTATAAATCTATGATAATGAGATTATAATGCAACTTTTGTAATATTTCACCTATTTTCACACTATCATAAGACATCAAAACTTTAAACTAAGAAACTGAAACAGAATCTATGAAGATAAAAGTTTAATCAAAATTTGGGATTATATCCCCATAGACAGATCCAGAAAAGCGGATAAAGGTCAGGGGATCAAGACCTGATAATTTTTTCAAATTCACTAAAATTTAAGAATATTAAAGTAACCATATCAAAATAACTCCCCCCCCTCCCTCCTTCCCAAGAAACGCAAACTCCTAACAGTCAGTCTACGATAAAAGAATATACACTGTAGTTACGGAAGTTCATTGATTTTCAGGGATATGTTACGATTTCTATGAAAAAAAGATCCATGCATTTCTTTGAGAAATGTGGTAACCGTTAGTTTTCTTTTTATTACATTAATTTTTTTTAAATATTTCATGCAATCTCTTTTTAACGCTTATTTGGCTGAATTGAAATTAGTAAATGAACGAAGCGGCATTAAGATTTGAAGTTGAATGCGTTTTAATTAATCATTAAATTATCAAATCAAAACTTTGAATGCATATATATACCACTATATATTTACAAAACCATGTGTATATGTAAGTCTAAGAGTTGAAATCGATCTTTAAAATTTTACAATAGTTTATGTAAATTGGTGAGCAACATGAAAATTCTTAATTTGGTATGTTTTTGTTGATGAATGACTGTCATAAGTTGATAGGAAAAATGATAATACATATGGAAGAATGTAGCTTGTCCACCAATTAAGCCGACCCCATCCCCAACCATAAAATAGGATTTTTGTGTTGGGATCTTTTAGTGTTATGGACAACAATGTAACCCCTTCCTGTTTCCTGAAGAAATTTATGCTTGAGCAATCCTTTATTCCAGAATGAAAAAATGGAACTAAACATATAAATTAACGAAATAAAAACGTCATTACAGTTGCTTCCATTAGAAATTAAAAAAGATACTGTCACGAAAGGTTCAAAATGTTAGTTCAAAATGTTATAGATAGGAATATAATTTATTTTATTAAAAGAAAAATAAGTAACGTCAGGTGCCTGTGTTTGTACTCTCCTAAGTAACTTACCAAGAGGCCACACTACTTTTTCTATAATCTATATAAATACATATGTATCACACTCACTGATTGGGCATAAAATGCTTAAGTTGACAATATGACACATGGACCTCCTACGGACTGGGCCATTGTTGAAATGTAAGAGGAGTCTGGGGAAGAAAATATTGTACAGTACTGTTGTAAACACAAAGTAACGTCAATAAATTATTTTACAAATTGCACTAGGCCTAAATGCTATATGTATACTCGAAAAAAGTATAGCTGTCATGAAAACAAAGATAGCTTTCTGGATATTTTCTACGTGAACCTAAAATAGCTCTGGAAAAGTTGGGTAGGGGCATATTTGATGTAATTGCCAGGTTATAAAGAAGACCTTGTGGTCGAATTTGATAGCTTACGTTTGATAAAGATTCATATTAAACATTACAATAAATGTTTTATTGAAATAATGTCAACAGTCCATTCCAGTGGATGATTAGTCGAAAAATGACCATTAGATGCGTGAAAAACGCTTGCTACAGATGTTTATGGAGGGGTTGATGAAACAAAAATATGATTATCTTTAAATATACCAAGAAGAAGTCTCATATTGTTTGAAGTAGTTTTATTATCAGAAAGAAAACGTATATAAAAGCACATTTTTTGTCTAAATGTGCAGACAGAAACTTCGAATGACCCAAACAAATATAGCTAGTGATCCAAATCAAGTAGATTTTCGATTAGCACTTTGTATACAGTGGTCTCTTAACGATAAAAATCAATTCAACACGCACAGTTGGTAAGCATATATAATATACTCTTAAATCCAAATTTTCAGAACTTTAGAAATAAAATTTATGCATTCATTTTTTACAATGAACACACACACACACACAAAGCCTCTCCCACACACATACTTCAGCCACGTAGCATCGTTTATGAAAGTGGGGGGGGGGCAGCCAGAGAGAAAATTTCTTTTTTACTTACCTGAAAAAGTTAACAAGCAAAAAAAAAAAACAAACAAACAAACAAACAAACAAAAAGAGGAAAAAAAGAAAAGTTGCTCAAAGTCGAAATTACTATATCGGGGGGGGGGGAGCTTTTTTTAATGCCAATTTTTTCCAGTACCAATTTTTGAAAATACTTTTTTCTTACATCACTAAAGGTTAGAGGCGGCAAGCATCCATTCAATGAACATTTCCTATATTATATGTATTGTTGGTGGAAAAAAGGGGGGTTGCTACGTGCCTGTATTTATCATGCTTTTAAAATAACATTTTGAATATTTCAAAACATGCATGTCAAATATTATTTCTATTGAATTATTTATTTACATCGTTTTATCTATGTAACAATAAAAATTACCGTGATTTTTTTTTCTTTTTAACATTTTGTTTAATTCCTTAAAATTGATTGCAGATAAAAAATACTAAAAAAGGCGCCAAAATGTCATCGATCAAGCTGGAAAAGAAATCACAAATGAAGCCTAGGGCGCATGTTTCCAGCATGGCTCTCAACAAAGCCTTTTATCAAAGAAAGAACACCCTTTTAAAAAAAGGTAAATATTAGCATCTTCCATTCTGTTATTAAATGCATGACATCTGAAAAATAAATTTATTAATTAATCAGTTCTAAAGATATTTATTTCACTCTGTTGTTCGAATCATGAATTACCTCAATTGTCTTCACTCTTGTCAATGTTTAACATTTCTTTGTAAAACTCTATAATTTCATACTTTCTTTTTGATTTTATAACTTTCCATTTTTTTAAAGTAATTTCATCTGTGTCCAACTGTTGTAACAATGCCTGCACCATTGAGATAAGTTCTTTTTTTTTGGTTTATTTTCCAGGGAGCAGAAATTTTCTCTATCGTTGGGCGTAACAAAAATAGGTTCAAGTTTCATTTTGTCTTTCAAGTCATTTTCAGTGCAGAAGTCTAGATATTTCTCGAAGTTACATTGTGAAGACTTGTAGAAATCTATAAGCTCCCTGTCTAGTTGCTTTCCAGACATTGAGACACGTGGTTTGATGTCGTCTATGCCACTTAAATAGCAGGAACTGCGTATTTTTTTTACGGAACTCGAATATTTCTGTGGTAATATCATAGGCATATTGATAGTCGACATCATTTTCAGTTATGCCAAGTTCACAAACCATGTTATCTCTCACCTGAAATGGAAGTGATGTTTCAATGTAAGCATTTATTATCATTTTATTTACAGGCTGTAGATCTGCATCTTGTAACCAAATGTGAAGTACATTTGAGACTGAAACACACATCTGGATATATCTATGAATACAATTCAAGTGTCCAAGAAGGATCTGTGGAGGTAGTAAAAATTCTTTTAAATAACTTTCCAAATGATGTTTTGTACAGAAAGTATATCATATTTTGTTTCCTCATTCCTATTTATATTTAAAGAAACATCATGTGCATGAAACAAAAGAGGCCACAGAAATACAGGTAAACAACGAAGACTGTCCAGGACCAAGTACAGGTCCCTTATCACCAACTCCATCAAAATGTGAAAGCCAGATGACTCAGACTCAAGAAAGCTATCTTCACGAGTTAACAACAACGGATCCAGAAAAGTGTAGAGTTTGCGGGGAAGGAAAGGAAGATAAAAAAAGATTATGGATTGGATGTGGTCACCCTGACAAAAAGAATCTCTGCAATTATTGGATCCATGCTGTATGCATTGGTATAGGTGCAAAAACAAAATCATCTTTAACTAAAATAAATTACCGTTGTCCTCAACATATAATAAAAAAGTAATCTTTTTCTGAATACAATGGGTTACATTTTCTTTATATATTTCATACATGGATGTTGCATCCTTGGTCATATTTGCTCATGTCCACAAAAGTTTTAAAATAATTTAAATGTACCTTTTCCAGTCTGTCAATATTCCTACAGACAGGTAACCATGTCTTCTCGTCAGGAAGACCTCCTGGCATCCACATCTTGGTCTTTCTATTTTTTGACTCTAAAATAAAATCTCCTCCCTCGCCTTTTGAACAGTTTCCTGATATACTGAACGATTCGTTATTTTCTATGAAATTTCTAATTTCTGGAGGGCACTGAATGCGAAAAAAGGAATCTCTAATAAATGTCTCGATATAAAATGGCATGGAGAATCCAAAAAATAGCGGGGCGAATTTAAAAAGTGCTGTTCTGATTGCAGAGGTGTTGTTCCTCCTCACACCAGCCCTGAACACATGAAGTGAAAGACATAAAGTGAACACTGCATCAACCATGAATTTATAATTGGGATTCTTTACATGTTTTGTCCATTTATAAAATCCTTCTCCTGTTGGTCTTTCATTTCTTTTCAACTCCTCTCTGGCATACAGCAGGAGGAGCTCTTCTGCCATGGCATGAAGAAATATTTGGAAAATTTGCCAACTTTTGTGGTGGTCTGATTAAAGAAATAAAAAGAAACATAAGTTTAAATCTTTCCATAAAAATATGAAATGAAATGGATGTTCAAACAAAAACGTCTAAGTAAAGAAACCACTGTTTGAAATTGACGATAAGGGAATACATGTACCGGTTGCAGTCATACAGGAGGCTAATGCCTTCGGGCTGTGAAAGCCCAAAATCACTGCTAAGTCAACTAAAATGACGTCCCAAAGTAATCTAAAGGCTGCTTTTAGCATATTCATCTCAAAATGCCCTAATCCTGAAATTGAATACATATAGGCAATATTTCTTGAAATAATGTAAAAAAAAAAGTAGCTATATATATTTTTTTAAAATTGAAATTTACAGATCTTGTTGAGATATGTTAACAAAAATGTTTGCTCACCGGGTACCATGATTATATCCAGATACTTCAGGCAACCGTTGATGTTAGAACACTTTTCATGATCAAATAAAATTTTGTGTTTTTCAAATTCTTCTACGCTTGTAAACTCCATCTCACATTCTCTACATCGACACACACTGTCAATTGTTCTACATCCAAGAGTGTAGGGAAGACCATCGCATCCTACTATTGTCCAAGACCTTCCCTCGCCCACTTCAGTTTTACTTAGAATATAGTCAAAAACCTGAAAAAGTGGCCCTACTGTTCTTTAAACGAGACAAACTAATTTTTCCAAGATAAAGAGTTTCAGCGATAATTAAATTCTATACCATACCTTTTCTAGAGCTTCATAAGAACATGGATTTTCGAAGCAGGGGTCACCAATAATAATATCTGGTTTGTTAGCATGCCCAGATGGTATAAACGTGTATCTTCAAAGAAAAGAAAAAAAGAATCAAATTGTATGAGCAATTAAACAAAGCAATTACAAAAATTGTCAAATGGAAAATGGAGATATACCTTTCAGTGGAAGTGTTAGTTGTCAAAATAGTTTTCTTCTGGTCGATATAGTCTTCAAAGGTGTTATTTGCTTTCCGCATTTGACTCTCCACAATAACTTTCAATTTTTTTTCAATGAAATCATTCCTAAATGATTAATAGAGTTAGTTTACAGATGTTCTCAGAAAATTATTGGAATTTTTTATAAGATACACATGTATGCTCAAATTTATATGTTCATAAAATGGAGTACCTGTATTTCCTGAAATTTTGATTTGCTTCATCGACTTGTGATTTTAATTTAGGGACAAGCGCCTGTTTTGCCTCTGTAGACAGATCATACCATTTTCTCGGTGATAAATCTGGATTTGTTTGAAGAATCTCTGCTGAAGTTTCATTCGGGATTATATGTATAAGATTCGTTACTACGCTGCTTTTACACTTAAAATCAAACTCAACCCTCCATCTCTTCTGTAAAACCTATGCAAGTACAAAATAATAAGACTAAACTATCTATTACACAAGTATATATGTAACTGGATGGTAAAATATATTGTTCTACAACAGTACGTATACCTGGTTGTTGTCAAAAAATGTGAAAACATCGGCATCACCAGGACATGTAAGTGGGTCTCTGCTGTGATCTGAAATCCACTTCTTTATGGTTGCATAACAACCTGAGGGTGATCCCTTACTATTCAAATCTATTGCAAACCGACTTCCTGTGATATAGTATGTCAACAGATTTTGAATAAAAGCTAGCGAGGACACATATGTAGGATTGCTTAAGTTGTAAATGTGATCCACAGTTTTCACCAACAGTGGCAGATCAGGATTTTCATTGCAAGCAATACCTCGAAGAAAAGAAACTACTACCTTGTCTCTCTTTGATAACCAATCTAAAATTAAAGAATAATATATATATATATATATATATATATATATATATATATATATATATATATATATATATATATATATATATATATATATATATATGTCAATCTAAAACCATATATATATAATTCAAGGACAGTTCTTAATGCTTACCCTGCATATTAAGATTCTGGAGTTCAGTATCATTTTTATAAACATTCTGGATGCTGACCGAATGTTTGTATATGTCCTTTGACTGTTTCTTTGCAATATTAAAGACCAACTCGCAGCTTTGTTCATGCGTTAACTTCCCATCCCTTATATACTCCAAGAATGTTTCAAATACTGAAGATTCACATTCTTCATTACTAATTTTGCGCTCTTTGTTAATCAAATTTTCTTGCATAAACGTGGTTTCTGCATGTTGTACACAGGAAGAACAAACATATTTGGAATGTTCAGTCAAGGACCCATTTTTTATCAAAGTTTCGACAATGTCTTTTTTTACTTTTTTCCCCTTGACTTTAAACACAGTTATTTTTTCATCAGAAACTTTTTTGATAACAGCATCATGGTCCTTACTTCTACACGATTTTGTAGGAGGCATTCTAAAAAAAAAAAGTATATATTTTTTTTAAATTCTAAAAAAAAATGAATGCTTCGTTCTGTATCAAAGTTTAAATATTCTAATGTTTGAATGATCAATTTAAGTGCAAGGGATAAACTTTAAGGGAATAATTGTATGACTAAAGATGAAAAACACATTATTTTATAAAAACGAAACATTGTTTTGTTTGAAACGTGTTTCCATACAAATAGAATTGTTTGCAACTTGTTTATGTTAGTTGTACTGATTTGTTTAAACTATAGATCACAGAATATTGGTAATTTGCATTTATATAAAGTAGGATATTGGCTTGAATATTTGCAAACGTATTTCACATTAAACAAAATATAAAGTAGAAGAAGACCGTGTTTGGGAGCAGAATGTTAAACGTGCTTACCTTTTCAAGCCTTTGTTGTCGTGAGCGCACAAACTTTGAGGTCGAGGTTATCTTTTTAGAAGTGAATTATATGCAAAATATTCACCACTAAGTGAAAGTTTACTCCGCATAATGCGCCATCCCAATGTTTAATTTTTATTTTGTGATAACACCTCCTATACCCGATTTCGCGGATTCTACGATACCCCAATATCGCGTATTATACCCGATTTCAAGGATAATACCCGATTTCGAGTATTCTCTCCGACCTGATAAATGCAGTTTTAAATCAGGCAGAATTTTAAAATTGAACACCAATGAGTCTTTTTTGGATTTTTCATTTCTGCCTGATATGTAATGGTTACAAGCCGAAAACTCTCCATTATGTCAGATATTAGCCGCCCCGAGGCGCGTTAACGCCGAGGAGAGTGATATCTGACATATGGTAAGTTTGAGCCTTATAACTTACTTAAAACATTTCACTACTGTTGGACACTTCTATTGTTAACTTAATGGACAGTCACAGGTAAGGTCTCGTTCTGCTTGGATGACTACCTGGCACTGTTCATCAAGTAAGGCTAAAGAAAACCAATGTTGGTTTTTCTTCTGTCTTTATAAATAGTAGGAATCATCGATATGTGTTTTATATCGATAAATATGAACATTAACTTTGTTTTGTTTTATTTATCCGCATTGAGACATTTTCTATATATAATACGCATGCATAAAATCCGTTTTACTTAATTCTTTACTATTTATTCATTTAACAACGCAACGACCACGGATGACGTACATCACACGTACATTTTAATTTTAAAAAAAGATCTTCAGAATCGATTTTTGACTATGCCATTTATTGATTACACCAAGATGCCTCAGTTCAAGTTTTCTATTGTGAAATCCGGATATATATTCTTTAATTTGAAAGAAACAGTTTCCCGTTAACAGGTAATTTTTTTAAAGCAATAAAATTTGAAGGATTTTACTCCAACCACTCTTTAAGCATTTTATATGAAATTTGGGAGATTATTTCTGATATATTTTTGAAAAATGCAATAGTTTCTCTTAAATTGTCTGCAGGTTTCAAACTCAGAAAGTTTTAACTCCATCCAAGTCTAAACCAACGACAGACACTTGCTCAAACAACGTGGGATTAGGTGGACAAACGGTCATAAATCGCCGAACGAAAATACAGATTCCGTTGGAATTTCGTGAGCGAAATTTTGTGCTAAATGTGAAAAAAATATGGATATTTAAATAAGCAAAAAGCTCAAGGTTGTGTGTAAGAAAACCTATGCTTCTGATTCTTCTTTTGTGTCCCTTAGATTCTATATATGTTCCATGGATCAATCATTGTGAAATGAATCTATTATGTAACAAAAACTATCATGAACGGTGAATTTAGGAAATCTATGATCGGAGCCACGGATGCGTCTACAATAATGAATCTGAGACATTAAATTCATTGTGGATTATTTGTGACATTTTCAATAGGATTTTTTGTGAAATGTTAAAATTTAACGCTATTTATATCCTACATTGTTCATATTAAATTAAATCGAGATTTTTTCTTTGAATTTTGTTTTTAAACACATGCATATGGTCCATGTACATGTATTTAGTCCTTTTTCAAAGGACAGCAACTTGTTAATTGCGAATCATTATCTTATTTTTCTTCTTAAAAAAGCTTGGGTAGACAGTAGAGACACTTTTCAAGTTAATATTTTCTATATAATATCACGATTTATTTATTTGTAATAGCAATTTACGCGAAAAAATATTAAGCATCTTATTTCTTCAAAAAGTTTTTGAAACTTTAAATTTTTGGATGGTTTGATTTGCACATTCTTGCACTTTTTCGAATTATAATTTTATTCTTAACACTTAGGAAAAGTGTATATGTACCTTTAATGATCAGGGGTAAAAAGGAAAAATAAGATAAAAAAAAGATGCCTTGTGTTGTTAATTTATGGTTTGGCAATATTAATTTTTATGTAATCAATTTTGAAGAAAAACTCTTTTTTCGATATATGTTTCCATTTTATATTCTTTAGCATAATTGGCACATATTGCTTCAGCAATACCTAGGATCTTCAGAAATCCACAGGTTAAAGTTGGGGTGCTGTGAGAAATGCACTCACTCAATTATACCCCCGCCTCCAAAATGGATATAATGGCTTGTTTTTCTATTGAAAACCCAAATAATGTGTCGGATCAAAAAGTAAAATAGAAAGTGTACAATGGCAATATGTAATAAAAATACAGTAAAAGTATCATTAAATTTCATTCAGTGGTATGAGAGGAATTGCAGATAAGAGATTGGTACCCGATGGGTCAAGCGGGGGTATAAAAACATATTAACTTTTCTCCTAATTTAATTAAAAGTTTGAAATTTTCATGTGTTTTTCTGCAATGATCCAAAATTCTGCTTTCGTATAAAATCAAAGAATCTGATTGAAATTTGTCCGAACAATCCAGTGGATCTGACCTATCCAATAAGTGTCAATTAATTGTTAAGAAATCACCAGCAATGTAACAGAAATAAACATTAATATCTATTACACAGAATCGGTAATTTAATAATGTGACTAATTTCAGCAGAAGAATGACAGTATTAACTTAGATTAAGAACATATTTAATTCTATCAACCAATCAAGTCATCGCATGCAAAATCATCGTATATTTGTGTTTGTGGGAACGAATAGGTTTAGAGTTTGACACTAGTTTGACATCTGACGTGACCCTCATGATCAATGGGATGTTGTTAGATGTTAGTGTAGCAAGTATGCAAAAGGATCTAACATCTAATCTTAATTAGATTGAAGACGAAGAAAATTACATGATTGCTATGGAAATCTACACTGCAGAAGCAGGAGAATGTTATCAGTTAATTGCATGATGTTACAGTGGATTCTGAAGAATCTATGAAGTGTATGCTCGAGGGTTCTCATCGGCAGAGATGCCTGACAAATGGTACAGAAAAAGATGACTTTTTCAAGGAAATAAAAACTTTTTCTCTGTTGTAGAGAATTAGGAATAAAGAACAATATCCACTGATTGGAATTTGATTCAATGACTTATCTTACCTGTACATAATTAGGTTAATAGGAGGAAATGTTGATTTTATCCATTTACTTGTTTACTTAGCATAACATCTAAAGAGTTTGAAAATACCACATGATTTGTTTCTGTCTTTAAAAAATTTGGATATTTTAGGTTATGTGGATAATTCTACCGATAAAATAAGTTTTAAAAAAATTCCATAATTTACCATTTTTGGTTAAATCTTAACATAAAAATCAAATTCCAGTCTTTAATAATAATAATAATAATATAATAATAATAATGCTTTATTTAGAGAAGGTAACCCGATTAGTACCAGGTACTATTCTTCCCCGGGGCCTTCTAATTTCAAACAACATATTACATAAAATGATACAATCAAAGATAAAACATGTAGAGTTCGTTAGTGCATAATGTAATATACATCTAAATGAGATATAGATTCAAAATTAATGAAGAAGTCAATATTAACTGTTCAAGAGACATTGTCTGAAACAATAGTAATAGTCAAACATCTTGTACAAAGGGCATATTCAAACATTTATTTACATACGTTGGCTAATTATAATTTTTTCTACATTTCGTCTAAAAATAGGTAAGGTTGGTGATAATTTTATATGTAATGGTAGGTTATTCCATAAATTTACACCTGAATATTGAATAGAATTTGTAAATAAAATTGGTCTATGTTTTGGTAAACCAAGATTATAATTTAATTCTGAACGTAAGGAATAGGAATCATTGCTATGAAAAACAAAAAGGTCCTGGAGATATTCGGGGCTCATACCATAAAAAGTTTTGTACAATAAAATACACTTATGTAGTATGACTAATTCAAATACATTTAGCCATCCCAGTTTTTCAAACAATGGTTTTTATTGTTCGTCGGGTGCTGCATCAAGAATAATTCTAGCAGCCCGTTTCTGAAGTTTATGAATTCTTTCAATGCTAGTTTTAGATGCATTGCCCCATATTGTAAGACAATAGTTTATTGAAGGCAAAATATATGCATTATAAAAAAGTTTTCTGGTATTTAATGGAAGAAATTTCTTAATTTTACGGAGTGTAAATAACTTGTATGTTAAGGATTTACAAACTGAATCTACATGATAATTATAATGAAGATTTTGATCTATATAGACACCTAAGAGTTTTTCAACATTAACATTTTCAAGCTTTTCTCCAGAAATTTCTGTATTAAGTTCTGGAATATCTAATTTTGACCTTTTTTGTTGTGTACACATAAGCATAGATTTTGATTTGTTCGTGTTCAGAATCATTTGGTTCTGTAAACACCAGTTTTCAATTTCGCATAAATCATAATTCAAAAATGTTTCAATATTATGTACACTGTTATCAGATAAATTCAGAGTTGCATCATCTGTAAACATATCAATATTACAGTGATTGACACATAGGGGGAGGTCATTTATGTACAATAAAAATAGCAGTGGACCTAAAATAGATCCCTGGGGCACCCCTGCTGTGATAGGTAAGATATCAGAAGAACATGCACCAATTTTAACACTTTGGGTTCTTTCATTTAAATAAGACTGAAACCATTTAATTGTAAGTGAATCAAAGTTATAGTGCCTCAATTTCTCAATTAAGAGATCATGACTGACTAAATCAAATGCTTTACTGAAATCTAGAAATGCTATGCCAGTGAGATTCCCTTGATCCATTGCATGCAACCAGCTGTCAGTAAGTTTGGTTAGTGCCGTTTGGCAAGAATGGAATTCCCTAAAGCCACTCTGTGAGTTTGTAATGAGGTCAAAAGCTCTGGTGAATTCACGTACTTGATTAGCAACATGTTTTTCAAAAATGTTTGATAAAGTCGGTAAGATTGATATTGGTCTGTAATTATTGGATCATTTTTATCGCCCTTTTTATATATAGGGGTGACTTTAGCTTGTTTCAGATGCAAAGGAAAGATGCCATTAGTAATGCTAGTATTAATTAGATGAGTTATAGGCTTAGAAATTATATCAGCAGAGAGTCTTAAGAGGTGGGGACCAATGAAATCTATACCTGCCGATTTATTAATGTCAAGTTTGCATAGCATTGAGAAGACCTCGTCTTGTCTTATAGGAAGTAAGCTAAATACATTTTCATCAATAAGTTTTGACTTTATGAATTCTTTCAACTTTTCTGGTTCAAAGTTACGCTTTGGTAATTCATTTAATAAATTGCTAGAAATTTTTGTAAAGTGTTCATTAAAAACATTGACAATACCTTGTGTATCGTTAATTTCTGATCCGTTGTCCTTAATATGAGTAGGAAAAAAATATTTTGGCTTTGAGGATAAATGGTTCAGATAGCTCCAGAGTTCTTTAGGATTAGAGCTCTCCTCAATAGCTGATTTATAATAAGTACATTTAGCATTATTAATCAAAAGCGTAACTTTATTCCTCCAATGTCGAAAATTTTCAAAGTCTTTGTGTTGATGATAGTAATCTTGTAATTGTCTAGCATCATTAATTTCTTGTGTTAACCATTTTGGACGAGACTCAGTTTTCACACGTTTAGTCTTTACTTTAGCGTGACTATTTAGAATAGTATTAAACATATTGTAAAAGTTCGCTAAGATATCGTTAGGATTGTCCAAATTCGTAAGGGCATCAAAATTGACACTTTTTAAATCGGAAAGAAATTTTTCTTCATTAAAATTCTTAAAGTCGCGGTATTGAATTTCAGTGTGTTTTCCCTTACGCTGCATGCTGTTAGATCTGCGTGTTGCACAAACAGGGTAATGGTCAGACATAGCTATGGGTGGTACTTGGATTTCACAGATGAGGTCAGGTTGGGTAGTGTAGAAATGATCAATAAGGGTAGATGAGGTGTTAGTAATTCTAGTAGGTGTGGTAATTAATTGAGTTAGTCCAAATTCTTCTAGTGCAGATGTCCAGGATAGAGGGGGGTCTTTTAGTAGATCAATATTAAAGTCACCTGTAAGTATGATTTCTTGGTCATCACAGCAGGAGGCACGATTTATCTCCCTAGCTAGGTCCTCCACCCAGCAGGTGGGTGCAGATGGTGGGCGATATGCAGAACAATAGAGGATAGGCTTTGTGTTTTTTAAAGAAGAAGGTATCGTTTCCATCCAAGTTTTGCCCTGTGATTTTCTAAAAAATGAAACTGGTGTAAAAGTTGAAAACTCATGCTTTTTATGCAAGTCATTTTTCTCACATGTGTTTTTAAATGCTAATTATGACGTCATAAACATGTGCATTTTCCCGTATTTTCTTAAAACGTTGCAGAAGACACCAATTTTCAAACTATTCAAAGGAATTTTCTTTCAGATAATATTGTCCACAGCCATCGCCCACAAAGATCTTGAGATATGTGATTTTTTATTGAATATTACACAAAATATCAAAAAATTAACGTGGGCGACGGCTGTGGACCCTGTTTTTTAAAGATAAATCCCCCTTGAAACGTGCCATTTTGAGGCTTTTTCTGTTGAAAATAGAGAGATGCTTCACATTTATGACGTCATATTTGCAGAATGGTAAGCCTTCCTGCCATATTCTTTCCTGATTTATCAGAGTCATTTATTTAACTAATAGTTAAGTCAGTTTCAGAATTTTTTGATGTCATTACATTTTTAGGGCGCAATAAAGCTAAAACCATACCTTCTTCTTGATTTCTAACCATATTGTTTCTATGTTACTAATTTCTAAATCTTGTCGACGCTTATAGGATAGATTATTTGAGACATAAATAACTATTCCACCACCTCCCTTATTTTGTCGATCTTTTCTTTCAAGTACATAACCATCTATATTCAAATCTGCGTCACTAATTTGTTCATTTAAAAAAGATTCACAAAGCCCCAACACATCCATAGATCGTTCATTTTGTAAAATTAATTTCATTTCGTCTAATTTTGGTAGAAGATGACACACGTTAAAATTTCCGAAACGCAAACCTTTTTTAACTAGACCAAAACCAGAATTTGTCGGGGCACATTTATTAGATCTAGATGTTTATTGCTTTGGTAGAATTTAGACTTTCAGGGCTAGGGCTTTTGTTTATCTCCTGTTTAGAATTAGATTTTTGCTTAGTTTTGAGATAATGTATATTTTTGGCAGCTGAAAATTCTATTTGAGAATTTTTTAAGATACATTTACATGAATTTTTGTTACATTCTGAACATAAAGTTTCGAGAGGTAAAACGTTATTTTGCAGACTTAATGAAATACTCTCTGTATAATCGGCCAGACATTCGTTGCCCCTATTCTAGTACGGACAGAACTTTTGTTTGTGGCCAGGTTCCCCACACTGCCAACAGTCTACTTTGCTCCCATGTCTACAACTCCGGGATGAATGGCCTTGTTCTCCACAGAAGTAGCAGCACGTATATTTCATCGATGCGGAGGGAGCCGGTACTTGATGTTGCTTCAGAACTGGGACATGCTTATTGTATAGTTTCAACAGAGAGGCGGTTCCTTGGTCAGATAAATGTATACCGTCCTTCCAGTATAAAGAGGAATTCCAGGCTTTGAAAATTTGACTTGATTTAATCACTGTCGCGCCATACTCTTCGCACACAAAACGGATAGCTTCATTCACATTAATGATCAATGCATCTTTTCGAGGCATGACTTCACAAATGAAAACATAAATATTTGAATTCCTCTTCTTCAGATCCATAATTATCTCGGAAAAGTCATTTTCTACTGCTTCCATATTCCGTTTATTTGAGGCATCATTTCCTCCAGCCTGAATTATGACATTTTCTAGAGAAGACACATCGTATTGCTGCAATTTCTTACGAATATAAGAAATGCTGGCTCCTCTGTTGGTACTCACACTAACATTTGAGCATAACCCACGGGTTTTAATACGTTGCAGAATTGAACTTCCGTTCAGGAGTGTAGTTTTCTGCTGGTTGCTAGATGTGGAATTACGTTGTTTCTGGACGGAACTGTTTCCTAGTTTCCGGTGCACAGGTTGTTGTGGTTCTATGTTTGTAGAGCTTTCTTTCATAGATACTTCTGGTATAACTTCATTACACTGTACATGTCTAGAAGTGACATTGTTAGAAGCCTTTGGCAGATCATTTGTACAATTGCCTTTATGTTTGAGGACTGTACAGGTTGTCTGAGTACTTGAACTGGTTACACGTTTATTTGCATTTTCACTCAGTTCCCTTTTTAACGACTCGATTTCCTGCGTTAAGCGTTGAACAATTGATGAAAGTTCCTCCACGCGTAAGGCAGAATTACAGCACCTGCTGCATTCTTTAGTTTCATTACACGGAGCATAATTCGATAGGTTCCTCCTTGGCGTAGATGCCATTTGTGGCGGCGGTTGGGAAATAATGATATTTGTTTCATTTATGTCACATGCGTAAACACTTATTTCCTCAATGAATTTCTCGCACCATGATGATGCTGTACTCCCCTGAATATGGAGTACCGAGGTACTTCTGTAAATTGTAGCTGTAACAGATCTGCAACTAGTCTTAAAAATATGGCCATCTCCCTTAGTAGTTTTCTCACATAATAATTCCTGTTGCAAATATGAAAAAATAATTTCATATTTTTCTTGGTCAAAGTTCACAGTAAAGCTCCTCTTATTGGTGGTGACTTTTAGAAAGCTTGGTATGTCCACATTAATATGCACGTCATCATGATTGTCATTTATTGGATTTGTGAATCCAGTAAAAGAATCAAGAAATGATCTAAAAAGACTGGAACTTGAACTCACATCCATCATTTGATTTACTACATAGTGATTATTGAAAACAGGACTTATTTTGTCTTTAATTTGTTTCCCCTCTTTTATTGATATCAAACAAACAATAATAGTCTTCAAATTCCAATTTAGGTAATTGTACTCCAAAGCGTTTCTATGGACTTTTCCTGGAATGAACTATATGCGGTATATTGCATATATTTGCCCCCACAAAAGTCAAATTTGTAAACTTCCTGAAATGTGCTGAATTCAATAAATTGTATGAGAAATATAAATTGACAGAAAGTATTATAGTGTCAAAGCAGTGTATTCACAATTTTTGCTTTTATGACGCCACAAACCAGTCCGATTTTATATCCTTTTACAGAAAGAAGACAAAATGGACAAAATTTCAACAATTTAAGCTTTAAAATTCATAAAGCGCAAGTTTGTTCAGGAACAATTTTGACATATTTCATTGATATTATCATTCTACACATTATATCAAAGGATTGATCCTGAATACACATGCGCTCGATGACTTTTACTCAAAATATCGACAAAATATGTACACATGTACATTTTTCTGTAAAATTCATTAAAAAAATGAAATTTACGTCATGTTTGTGACGTCATTACGTACATATGGCGTCATTACTTATGAAAATATTCAGTGCTTTGAAATCAGCATATACTCCCCTGTTTAAGAACTTAATTCAATATATCTCCATCAAAGTTTGATTGGGGGGGGGGGGGGCAAATATTGGTTACTACCGAATAAAGTTCTTTGCTGAGTTATAATGTTGTCCTCTAATTGTTTTCTAATTAAATACCTAGCATTTTTTTATTTTAAATTCATTTGCCTGTAATTTGAGCAGAATATTCCACATCAGTCATCTAAATACATATTTCTCGGATTCGTCAATAATTGCATTCCTATTTATAAAGTTAATTGTTCATATTTCCGGCGTTTGTTGATGACGTATACAGTGACCACCAGAACGACAATAAGGAGACATCCTAAACCTGCTGCTCCTATAGCGATGTACAGTATGTAATGTTTGTCTTCTTCACTGTCACAATTGACTGCCGCTATAAGGGATTTGAACAATACATTGTAAATCAGAATTTTTCTTGCACAATGCCTGTTTATATATTTCGGCTACATTTGCGATATTCTTGAACACATTATATACTAGTTATTTTCTTTTATTTGATGATTTTACTGACTTTGGAAAATATGTTAAAAATTCTAGTAATAAATAAATTCTAACTTGTGAGAGATTTATTTTTCTATTTAATGTTGGTCATGTCATAAAAAAGTTAGATTCTTAATCATAATTGTTATAATAAAGTTTTAATTCTAATGTTAAGGCTAAATGAATTTTCACTCTGTGTATCTTGAACTAGTTTTTATGATGCAGTCAGCAATTTTTATTCCTGCAATTTATATGAAGTTAATATAAATACTCATAACGTGTCCGTGTGTTCTCTTTATCAATATTATTATTGGCAAGAAAGACAAGAGTCTACATCTCCGTATCTTACAGAAGACTTTCGTTTAGGGAAAAAATAATATGAAAATTTTAAATGAAATTTAGAATTATCATGATCTTTTAAAAAATAGTAGAATTTTTGATAACGAATCAATAGATCTTAAAAGGAGACTTTCTGTAACAAACACATCGTCAAGAAGGAAGTCGAGTCAATTCAAAAGTAACAAATTTACAGTGTCCAAAAATGCATGAATCGTGTCACAGATTATCTTCTCGAAATTCATTTTTCTAATTGTAAAATACTCTATAAGATGCATAAGTAGGAACTTCTTAATTCATACATATTATGTTTCTATTCTTTTAAAAAAATATTTTTAAATTTTTAATTACCACTGAAGTCTGCAGTATCCCCAGTTTTGAAAGATTGGTACTGAAGGTCTTTGGTAACCATAGATAATCCATTTTGCAGATGAAAGGTAGTTTCTTTCAGACACTTGTAGCTCTTGTCATTATTCGTTGTGAGTTTTCTAAGATTGTCAGCAACAACTGACATTTCTTTTCCAAGAACTGCAAATGATTATAAATTGTATATTTTTTTTATACCTGATCTCACAATTATCAATTCTACATAACTTGACTATATTACTTATTTTTCATTTTTCTGCCTTTAATCTTTCGTAGTTGCCAGATTTCAAAGTTTTTTAAGAGTGCCAATATAAATTCTTAACAAATCTGTTCGAAACTCACTGCTATCGACTGCATCCGTAAAGAGGATGTTGTTGTAGTCATACTTCAGTTCTATTTGTGAGATATAGTAGTTATCAACAGGAGTCCCAGCTGATAATAGATCTGTCTTTTGATTCTTGTCAGTTGAGAAGTAAATAGTCAAGATCCAGGCGTCGTAAAAGCGAATGACCATTTGCTGAGAGAAGAGTCCATTCAGAGTTGTGTTGCATTCACCGGACACATTGTACACTGCTGGCAGGGAAACCACTTCTGTGGTTATCTGATATTAAATTAATAACATCCATCACATAAATACATGTACCCCGAATCTTTACTTACGGGAGCAAAATAAAAATACATGTAACTTCAACTTTCAATATTTCAATATATGATAAATATAATTTAATAGGTTAAGGACTAAAATCTATTATAAAAATATTTCTAATTATCATCTCTTCATAACCAAATTATTTTTGACATGTAAAAGTAGATGATGCACTAAAAATGTTGTAGAATTACAATGCAAAAGATTTTCAAAATGTTTATTAAAGAAACATCGTCCTGTGATATGAATATTTGATAAAGTAAAAATATTGCAATGACAAATTCTTAGAAAAAATCACATACTATTCTCTGATTTCAGTATGTTTTCAATATATTAGGAAGATAGAGCTTTGATACTAAAAACAACAAAAGTTTTGATTAGATCAACGACGTATTAATTATTGTTAAAGCAAATTCAAGGGAGGCAAAAAACATCAAAGAATTGGAACCATAACCCAAATGCCTCAAGAATCTGCTTGAAATTGCAGTAATTAATTTTATCTACGCAATATTTTGAACAATTATGAATATGTTGTATTAGGTTATTTTTGCAGTAATAGAAAAAAAAATTCAAACAAAGCAAGAAACACAATCAAGGAAACAGAAAAAAAAGGAGAGGAAAGAAACCCCAAAATTAATAAGGAATTTATTGTATTTGCAAATTCAATTTTTCTAATAAAGAACCTTTTAGAAATTCTAGATACTCATCGCGGAATAAAATGATTGAGAATTAAATGATGAAATACTCATGACTAGTAGAGCAGAAAATTTGCACATAAGGTACATATCTATTATCTTTTGAAATTCAAATTTCTAAGTGAACAAGTATACTACTTGTAATAATAGTGATCTCAGACTTACGCCAGTTTTTGAAATATACGGAATATAGAACTGGATGCTTCCTTTGAATAAAACACAGGTCTTATTACCATTCAATACAGAATATATATTAACAGGAGAGTAACCTGGAGCTGGAATGGGTCCAAAATCTGCCTCACAATATACTCCTGAAACAGAATAGAAGAATTTATATCTAAAAAATCTATCACAAAGGAAGATATTTGCAAGATCCAGTAAATGCTCAATTTACATGTATTTTCGAAAACGGGTACAAAGAATCAAGCAGAGATTAGGTAACTTTTCTACAGTACATTTAACACACATACATGTCACTATGAAATGGACCTTTATCTTTTTTTAATCTAATACTTATCCATGTATGTTTGTAAAATATTTACCATTTTCTGAGAACCTTCCGTCTTCAACATTAAAGGCCTGCATTTTTAACTCCATGTACATGAAGGCCAGGGTACTGTCCGAAAAGTTTCCCTCCTTTTCACACTTGTAATATAACTTAGGACTTGACAAATTCACTTTATCAGTCACTGAGTGGTTGAAATCAGCTGACAATAAATATATACATTGTCAAATAACAACAATACTTCTGATTAACATAAAAAATTAAACAAAAAATGGCCGTAGAGTCTTGCAATCATGCATATTTAGATAGTAACTCTATAAAACATTTCAGTGTTCTATCGAGAATATGTTTACAGTTCAAGACCTTTGTCTACTATTTTGGAAAAGTTTTCTTTTTCGACGAGCTATTTTTATGGCAGAGTTATACTTTAAAACGTATAGAGCCAGTGATATGATTTATTTGGTTTAGTTTTCATGTGACAAACATATATTCATTTGAGTTTATAAAATGCTTAAATTATGTGATATTTTATCCACGGAAAGCCACCATAATAAAGTTTTTCGATTATTCACA
The DNA here is from genome assembly GCF_032062105.1 of Saccostrea cuccullata. Taxonomy (NCBI): domain Eukaryota; kingdom Metazoa; phylum Mollusca; class Bivalvia; order Ostreida; family Ostreidae; genus Saccostrea; species Saccostrea cuccullata. The sequence continues at coordinate 46,395 of NW_026940585.1, read as the reverse complement.
ATAATTGTGGATGGGATGGATGATAAAGTAACTACCAGTAGGTAGACAGTCTGGTAATTTCACCTTTTCAGGAGGTCAAACTAACTATAACAATTTAACCAAATTGCTTTATGCATATAAGGTATATACTTAATCAAAAGTCACTTGTCAATATCATTATTTTAAGATAATGTCAGATCCCTTACAAAATACACTATTGTTAAATATAGTAAATCAAAGTGTCAAAGTTATCACTATAGTGAATTAAAGTTTTCAAAGCGATTGCTATAGTGTCATTATTATCACAATAGTTAATCTAAGTTACCAATATAGTAAATCAAAGTTTACCCCATAGAAAATCAAAGTTTTATAGTGATCACTAAAGTTAATCAAAGTTTTCATAGTTATTACTTAAGTAAATCATTGTGTCAAAGTTATCACGATAGTTGATTGATTGTATATTGTTTAACGTCCCTCTCGAGAATTTTTCACTCATATGGAGACGCCACCACTTGCCGGTGGAGGGCTACAAATTTTGTCCTATGCTCAACACTCAGGGCCTTTGGGCAGTGAGGGATCTTTTTCGTGCCAGCACCTATACTGCGACACGGGGCCTCGGTTTATACGGTCTTATCCGAAGGACCGGTCTCCACGTCCCGCAGTGGGAATGACTCCTTACTTCGCAGACGCTCTAACCACTGCGCCATGCGGGCAACTATCATAATAGTAAATGCTAGCAAAGTTAGCACTGTAGCAAATCAAATTTAAAGTGTCAAAGTTAGCACTAAAGTTAACTAAGTTAAAATAAACTTTTCTGTAGTATTTTTTGTAAGGGAAGGTTGAGATACATCAACTAAATCGATGTTGATTTGACATTGATAAAAATCATAATATTCATGTATATATAAAGAAAGAGAAAGTTGGGAAAAAATTAAATATGGATCTACTATTAAATCTTTGACTTTACATTGTTGATACCTACGTTCTATGGCATCCGAGATATTTACATTAGCAAACCAAGACATAAGGTTAGATTTTCCGTTCATTATTTCAAAATTAAATATCAAGGATTGAATTTCTCCATCTTTTGGTGTGATAGTGAGACCAGAAAGGTTTTCATTTCCACTGGCACATGTTCCTGTGACAGTGACATCACTACTCACTGGAACATCCACTGTTGTAGTAGCCTGTATAATGAATGAGGACTTATTACTACGTACATGTACATGTAAATAAAGTTTTGTTCACTGAATATAAGGGACATATTACTGGTTTCCAACAATCCATTCTTGATATAAGAAGATTTGTTTGATACGTTTCTTAAATACTCTGATAAAAGATTTCTGCATGATCCATAGAGATCTGTTCTTGTTAAGCATATAATTTCTTCATTTTCATGTTATGTTGTTTCGCCCA
>NW_026940585.1:0-40000 GCF_032062105.1 Saccostrea cuccullata | reverse complement strand
TTGCACGCAAATAAAAGTTTGTAATTACAACTTACTTGGTATGGGTATTCCTGGAAAGAACTTTACTGGAGCAAATGTAAACATCAAGCTCATGTTTACTGATAAATAAGGGAGAGCATTGAAAGTCAAGGCCAAAAGGTCTTCGTTGGAATTTGTCAATGTCAATACAGCCTGATATTCTCCTACAGTTGCACAATCCCCACTCTTCACTGTGAAGTTATTTCCATCAAATCTTACTACTTCCTCTCCATCACTCAGGGTAAACACAACATTCATCTTGACATCAATACAGGTTTCATAGTTGTCGTACATGTACTTATATTCTGATCCTCGTGTCAGTGATAATGCTTAATTTGTAAGTAAATGAATAATAGTTAATATGATAATATCAAAGCCAAGTCGGTAATTTTCAAGCAAAGTTTGAATAACTTCATGTTTATTCAAAATATATTGTAAAACAATACCACCTATGGAAATACAGAAAAATATATGCTGCCTGTGTATTATCTTCGCAAAAATGTGCATGTACCAACTCAAACAAATGGACTTATCTTGTTGTAAAACGATGAAATATAATCATGCATACTTCATTCTGTATTTTCCAAAAGTATAAAATTAAATCAGAAATCATTTCATGGAATTTTCTATATATTCCGAATTCTTAAAATTGCTACAATGGCTTCATTGGCTGCCCAGAGCCTTTTGGTCTGCTCTATTAATTTACAAGTTTCCGATTAACCTAGCTGTAGTACAAGTGAATGAGTGGCAATTTTATAATGCAACTACGTATTATTTGATAAAATCGGACGACGGATGGTCTGCAAAGAAACAGGTTATAGTTACAAATTTTGTCAAAAGAGTTAGTAATGTCATGAAACGTAATGTGCACTTCACTTTTGCGGGAGGTAAGCGGTAAAGAATTTGAAAATATTTACAATCTAATGTAAACTTCTCAGATGGTTGTTAGCAAACTAGGTGTCAAATGTTATGGATGTGTTTATTTAAGGAATGAATTTAATAGCTACCCATTTTACACGGTATAAATACGGTTGGGGCAGTTTGTACCCATTTTATACGGTATAAATACGGTTGGGGCAGTTTACGCTTTATAAACCGCGAAGCGGTTTATAAAAAAGCGTAAACTGTTCCAACCCAGTTTATACCGTATAAAATGGGTAGCTATTAAATTCATTGCTTATAATTCAATTTTCATTCATTTGATGTAAGAAAAAAAGATGATTGTTCAAACAAATTGACTTCAATTTGTACAAAATTTGAATGTAACGTCTGGCGGATTGATACGTTTTTGACGTAAGTCATTGTGACGTAGGCAACCCATTTTATACGATATGAAGTAAATTTTTTATCCAATCAAATACAGCGTTACAACCAGAATTAAATTATATGAATGTGGAAGACGCTACAAACCGCGTATGAAGTTAAAAGACAGAGTCAATTTATGAATCTTTCACTATGTTAATGTTTTGGACGTTGCATTTGTCATTAACCGTGCTTCGTGGTGACAAATCATGTTGCTTTAAAAGTTGGCTAACACGACTTCCATTTAATCAAATGGAATGAACTTCACACATCGAAAAAATAAAATGTTTTTACATATGAAAGTATGCTGATCTTTAATCTTGTAAAAATAGTATGATAAGGAGGAACATTGTCTACGTATTTTTTGAATGACCCTCGTATATTATTAAAACGTTAACAAAATTAATTTTTTCTTTCAATATTTGAATCTCTCATTTTAATTCCCATTAAGGATTTTAATAGCATTTAATTTTTTTATTACTTACCCCAAAGGAATATCGTTCCAACGGAAATTGCCTTGCAAATGTGTTTTGACATCGAACGTTCGGGTGCCGGGGGAAATATGTCTCAAATAAGTTCTAAATTAGACTTTCTAAGAGAGGGCATAATCCAAATCATTACAAATAAAAATTATAAGCAAACATGTAAATGTATACACATAAATACATACATATTATAGAGTATGAACTGAAGGATTTATCTTTGTATACTTTTATCAAATGATTTTATGGCAAACTGTTATCTCACAAGATACTGTACACAACTTGTGGATATATTGCACCATCGTATACCCTTTCCCATCTTGATGAACATTGGTTATCTATATACTACTCCATATTTTTATTAAAATTTATAAACAATGGAAAAATGATTAGATAAATTAATTTTTACAAAGAAAAAAATGACTATTTCTAAATGATTGAAACATAATAAAATTGAGCAAATGTATGAAAAAAGGGCAACGTTAGAGAAAATGTTATAATGAAAACACACATAGTGTTTTATTAATCCTTGATTGATATCTCTTCGTACGGTTCATCCTTCTTTAAAACTTCATTATAAAATAAGGTTCTAAAATAATAATACTATCTGGCAGCAAACTTACTATAACTAAACAGTAACTACTTTGTACATTCAAAAAGTCTAATATTCTTTAAAATGTATTTTTCTTGAGGCCAAGAGTTGAATTAACTTGTATGAGACAGCTACTTCCAATTTTCAGTTTTACAGTGATTGTATCTATGCTATTTTTGAAAAAAGAGTATTCTTAATAATACGTGAATCCCTTTTCCGGAACGTGTGCAGCATCAGAGGCCAAAATATAACTTATTTTCTTTTCAGTTTAGGATAGATTATTTAATTTCAACGTCTTCGATGACAGATTTTATTTCAAATTTTTTAAATTCCATGGAACATTATAATTTTGAAAATGGATTTTTTTTCCGAAATCAATAGCATCAAAACGCATGACTTTTTAAACTTTTTATACAGCCATTTGACATCATGTGCATTTGCTTTTTGATATTACTTAGATTGTCTTTTTCTTGTCTTGTTTAAACTTACATCGTCACTGGTTAATTTGAGATTTTTGTTTAAAACATTCTGATTGTACTCACAAGTATGCCAAAAGTTTTTTTTTTTGGAATCAAGTTTTCCAACGATCATTCGAAATTCCCTTCGCGGGCTTGGGTAAGATGCACCGCGTTATTAGCAATTTTTTTTGTATTCATATATAGGGAGCAGAATTTATATATTTCCCCATGGCACAAGTTGACCTTATAAATAATGTTTTGAATCAATATTATTTACAATGATTTTTCTTAATTGTTCATTTATTGTTTAGCCGTTATCTAAGTTCGTAGAGTATTTGAACATTTCTTCAAGCACCTTTGGTTTACTTTTCACAGGTCCTATGACTTGAACCTAGTCTTTTTGTCCCCCGCTTTCGCGAAAGCGAGGGGACATTAAATCTCATTCGTCTGTCTGTCTGTCCGTCAGTCCGTCCGTCAGTCTGTCCGTCACGAAAACTTTAACCTTGCCCATAACTTTTGATTTAATGGAGCTATGACTTTCATATTTCACATGTGTATTCTTTGTGACAAGACCTTTCTTTGGGTACCACCAAATTTGACCTTTTGACCTTGACCTTGGAGTTTGACCCACTTTTACACAAAAATTCCAAACTTCTACTTTGGCCATAACTTTTTAATAGTAGGTACTAGGACTTTCATATTTCACATATGTATTGTTTGTGGCAAAACCTTTCATTGGATAACAACAATCTTGACCTTTTGACCTTGATTTTGGAGATTTACGTACTTATGAAAAAACTTTAACCTTGACCATAACTTTTGAACGGTGAGGACGAAGGCTTTCGTACTTCACATATGTAATCCTTGTGAGAAGACATTTCATTGGATACCAATAACTTTTGCCCTTTGACCTTGACCTTAGAGTTTTAATTACATTTTAAAAACTTTAACCTTGGTTACAACTTTTAAACAGTAGATACTAGGACTTTTATATTTCACATATGTATTCCTTGTGGCAAGACATTTCATTGGATACCAACAACCTTGACCTTTTGACCTTGACCTTGGAGATTTATTTACTTATGAAAAAACTTTAACCTTGACCATAACTTTTGAACGGTGAGGACTAGGGCTTTTGTACTTCACATATGTGATCCTTTTGAGAAAACCGTTCATTGGATACCAATAACTTTTACCCTTTGACCTTGACATTGGAGTTTTAACTACTTTTTAAAAATAATTTAACTTTGGTCACAACTTTTGAACGGTAGATACTAGGACTTTTATATTTTACATATGTATTCTTTGTGGCAAGTCCTTTCATTGGATTTCAACAACTTTGACCTTTTGACCTTGACCTTAAAGATTTATGTACTTATGAAAAAACTTTAACCTTGACCATAAATTTTGAACAGTAAGGGCTAGGGCTTTCATACTTCACATATGTAATCCTTGTGAGAAAACTTTTCATTGGATATCAACAACTTTGACCCTTTGATCTTGATCTACTTTTAAAAAACTTTTTACTTTGGCCATAACTTTTTAACGGTCAGGATTAGGGTTTTCATCCTTCAAAAAAATCAACTTCAGTGTTACTTTCTAAATAAATGACATATGATAGGATGTTCGTATTACACACAATATGTCATAAAAATAACATCTCACCCACAAAGACACCGAAAGCGGGGGACCACAATTCTTTGAATTTGCTTGTTTAGAAATACTTCTTCTCTCTATTATTACTCTCTTAATATTTACCTTCTCTGTTTCTTCTCAGATTTCTGCTGAGGTCTGCTGCTTTTGCAGTGCTTTTATAGCAAAAATATTTACTAATACATGGCACCCGATCTCACCTCTGATGTTTTAGAGGTCCATGTTTACTCTTCTCTCAATTTGAATTGTTTGAATGCACTTTTGAATTTGAATACTGTTCGAATATCTCCATATTTCAGTGAATCTATTAAAAGACAAACATTGCAAACCGAAGTGTTATAATGTTTGTTCAAATTACTGACCCTGAGATAATAACATCAAGGCAAGTTTATTAATCTTATTTACCATAAAAAATAGTATCTATATGTACAAGTTGTCTGAATTCAAAAACGATTATAGCTTTATTGATCAATGTAGATTCCACAATATGAAATCATTTTTCATGAGAATAAGGAGGAAAATGGCTTCCTTCTAAGGAAACCAAAGTTATTCATGTTAAAATTTCATGCTAAATGATCACATCTCGACGAAGTAGAGATTGATACCTCGGCGTTGACGTCGGCCGCGGTCCCGTTAAAGTTTTAGGAACAAGTCCATTCCAAAGTAACTATAACAAGATAAGCAAGTATAAGCAAATTTAAGCAAATTTACATGGGTGATGCATCTAAGGGTGGACAATACCAGACTTGCTCCAGATGCTGGATTTGACCTACATATTCCAGATGAGGGACCAGATTAAAGTTTTAGGAGCAGGTCCATACCAAAGTAACTGTAGGTCCTATCTGGACCAAATTTACATGGATGGTGTATCAAGGGATGCACACTACCAGACGTACTCAAATGCTGGATCTGTCCAATATTTTCAAGATGAGAGACCAGGTTAAAGTTGTAGGAACAGGTCCATTCCCAAGCCCTACCTAGACCAAACTTACATGGATGATGCATTTAGGGATAGACACTCAAGAAACTTAACTTGCTTCGGATACTGGATCTAACCTACATTTTCCAGATGAGTGACCAGGTTAAAGTTTTTGGAGCAGTTCTTTTCCCTAAATAACTATGTATATGCTCTATCAGGACCAAACCTAAGATGAAACATCTGGGGATGGGCACTAACAAACTTGCTTTGGATGCTTAATCTGACCTACACTTTCTAAATTAGTGACCAGAATAAAGTTTAAGCAGGTCCATTCCCAAGTACCTATATTCTCTACCTTGGACCACCTTAATTATAATGTTTGCGTGTCCTCTCCGGACTCAGGAACATTTCCATTTCAATGATTGATTTTTACAATATATTTTCCAGAATACATAAAAGAATTAATTGTTTGCTGAATGGAGGTAAAAAAAAGATTGAGTCGGATTTTAGCCAATTTTAGGAGAGGGCAACCAAACAATTTTTAAAGATGGTCTTGAAAGATTTTTTGGAGGGGATCTATTACCAAGTAACTATATATGCCATGTCTGAACCAAACTTGCAAGGATAATACATCCATAGGATTGGACATTTAAAGAACCTGCTTCGGATGCTGGATCTGACCTACATTTACAGATGAGTGCGTATTGAGGTTAAGGTTTTTGGAGCAGGTCCATTGCTAAGTAACAATAACCATTACCTGGATGAAACTTGCAAGAATGATGCATGAATGAACACTGTCAGACCTGCGTAGGATGCTGGATCTGATCTTTTCTTCAGATGAGTGACCAGGTTAAAATTTTTAGCAGGTCCATACCGCAGTAATTATATACCCTAGCTACCTTGACCAAACTTCTACATGGAATTATGCATGCATTTAAGAATGGACAAGATACAAATCTCACTTCTGATGCCGGATCAGACTTACATTTTTCACGTATTAGTTAATACTGTGAAAGCATTTAAGTAAAAATAATTCTCAAATCTTTTAAGTTTAATACTGATGGAGATTGTTTATAAGTGAATAAAGTACATCCATATACTTCTAAATTTTAAGCACACACCAACGTATTAGATATGAGCTTATGCTATTACCCCGGCGTCGACGATGGTAGCGTCGTGGTTTTAGGAGAAAGTCCACAGCAAAGTATAGGCCCTACCTGGACCAAACTTGCATGGATGATGAATCCAGGAATGGACTCTACCAGACTTGCTTTTGATGCTGGATGTGACGTAATTTTTTTTGGATGAGTAACAGTGTTAGAGCAGGTTCATTCCCAAGTAACAATAAAGTGCCACGCCACAGCATGATACGCCCGTCAAAAAAATACAATTTCAATGTATCTTAAACAGTTAAAAGTGCAGGAAAATCATGTCAACCTTGATTTTAAGATTTCAATGATTTTTACACACCTTAAAAAATTTGTTTATCCATCTCCTGTGGTGTAGGCATTAATTATAACAAATATTGCATCATTCATAGATTTCAATACCTTGCCAAATGCCTATCATATTAAACAATATCAAATTAGTCTTCACAACTTAATCTATACCTAATTAATTTTGGAAATAAAAGGATGGCCATCAAATATAAACTGACCAACAGTTCTTCTGTCTAATTCCCGAAGGATACAGATAAGACCATGCTCTGAAGAAATGAAAGAGACATGCAGCTAGCCTTCCCACATTGAACACATTAATTAATCTTTAACTGGATGCTTGTCTACTCATTACTCCCAAAAGATTATTGGATCTGCACTATCTATCATAAAACATTTTTAAAACATATAAAACATCAATGATTTTTTTTTAAAGATTTAATGTCAGACAGTTAATTGTTAATATGCAATTCATATGGACATGCAGATTCCACCCCTACCTCCATAAAATTAATTTTTAAGTTCATAATATTATGTAATATCAAAATAGTTTAATATGCAATATCAAATTATTTTTAATTACATCTCATCAAATTCATTTTAAAACTTCGGCTAGCCAACAAGAGCTATTTTTAATCCAACAGGCTTACATTTGGCCCAATACTCAAGGGATATAGATAGCACCGATGCTCTTACAGCTATACTCCTCACACTAAACTCATTAATTTCTCTCTAATTTGACATGTAATTTTCTGTTATCAAAATTCTTCTTGACCAGTGCTTGATAATTAGACTCCTGGGAGTGGTGGAATTTCTCTAACATACATTATATTTGTTATAGATTGCTGTCAAGTATATGCTAAAAAAATAAGTATTTTCTTGATTTAACATTTTTCTAATAAGGTTAGTGCAATAGTTTTACATTTTTTTGAATGTGTAAATGAATAGAAAAAAAGACATTTTTTTTTTAAATTCCACTTCAATTAAAGGTCACAGTGACCTTGAAATAGGTCGCGACACACCCTCTACCTAAGATGCATAAACTGGCCAAGTTTGATGATTCTAAGTCTGATAGTTTTCTAGTTATGGACCGGACAGGATTTTTCCATATTTGGCTGTAACTTTTTAATTATAGGTCAGAGCGACCTGCTTTTTGTGCGCGACACACCTTCTACCCAAGATGTATCAGCTGACAAAGTTTGATAACTCTAGGCCTTATAGTATTAAAGTTATGAGCCGGACACGAGAAAAGCTAACAGACGGACGGACGGACAGACGGACAGACAGACGGACACGAAGCCTATAACATAATACGTCCCGTCTTAAGACGGGCGTATAAAAAACCCTACCTGGTCTAAACTCGCAGTGATGATACATACATGGATTAACATTACTACACTCGATGGATTTGACCTTTCTTTTCTAAATGGGTGGAATTTATCCATTTTAAATGGATTTTTTAAACCAAATTAGAATTATATACATGTACATGTATCAAGGAACACTTCCAGACTTGCTTTCGATTCAGAATCAGACCTTTGATGTTTAACAGGAGTAAATAGGGTAATGTTATTGGAATAGCGTTACTTTTCATAACTTTTATATAAACTGCAAAATTTTCAAAAGTTAGGCTAATGAATGATATAGATCAATTCACAACAAATGAGGACGGGGGATACCATAAAATAGGTCACCTGAGTGATTCAGTTGACCTTAAAATATTATATTCCTTCACTTCATGACACTATGTGACATGTTTAACAGAGATCAACCTAATATACCCAAATTGAGGATTAAAACTCACTTGAGACCCTGCATTGCATGAATGAAACACAGATAGATTAATATTATATCCCAAGCTTGTCCATTGGCACTGTATTGATATTCTACTTAGTGCATTTACTATGTTTTTTCATACATCTTGAGAAAAATATTTGACGAGTCCCTCATCATACTATTCCTGTATATTATTTTTCTTTAACCATTCATTCACAAATCAAAAACTAATGATGTTTTTGTTTCACATTGTTTTTTTATTGCACACATCATATTTAAATGCTACTCAATACATTTTGCTTACCGGTAAGTGATCAAATACAAAAAATCCTTTTATGCACGAGAAATACAAATATGAAATGCTTAAAATACATATATCTATCCTAGAAACACAACTCATTCTTCCAAACAAGGCAATTTTGACCTATACATTTTATAGTACAACTCAATAAAGGTTATCAATTTCTGAAGCTGTTGTTGACAGGTACATGTATGAGAGAGATGATTGTTTTTAAAAAATTCAAATGCAAACTTTACACATTGCTTTGCAATACATACAAATAAGAAGTTATCTACAAATAAATTATTTAAAACACAGATGACCTGACTCTGTACATGAAGTAAACATGAGGTAATTCTTGTTCTACACAACTATGATAAAACATAAGCACAGTGAATATTCTATACAAACATATCTACAAATAATGATTATGGACTGATTATTTCTCCCCTCCAAAATAATTTGTCTTTCTGTGTATTACATAATATCATGGGATCATAAGTTATGATATGTGAAATAAGGCAAAACAAAGCATTAAGTTGTGCTGGCAAACAGATTCTGTTAAACATACAGGGCACTGCTAAGAAATAAGCTTTATTTCTATTTCTTAATCAACTGTTACACATACGGAATATTAAGCAGTTATTTTTTTCTTGATCAGTGGTCTGGTAGACCTTACTATAGAACTTTACATGTTAGTACACTGGTAGGTGGGTCATACATGTAAAATGACCATGGTGACAAGACCTGTAAAATAATGTACAAAATATTTATGACTTTATCTGCTGGTAACAACTACTTTTTTTAATTTCAAAGAAAAATTATCTGACTAGCTGTGAACTTCTGGAAGATTAATTCAAAAGAAACATGAATCATGTATCTATGTGATCAATGCCTAGTATTTATATAAGCAACAATTACTCTTTTTTTTTAATCCATTAAAGAATGGACACAAAGAACTTCTCAAAATTTCATCGAAAATTTGACATATTACTTATTATTTAAATAAACTTGGTCCCATCAAAATAAGTAAACATTCTAATGCAATTGTTTTGTAAAACACTCTTTGATTGGCTAATGCACTGATGTTTGAAGCAGTAAAACGAGCATTAACGAGCGTGAAAGCTTTTTCATTGTGACGTCATAATAGAGCAACGCAAAAATACAATGCTCCGTGACGTATTTCATGTAACAAAATTCAACAAAATAAGACATAAACAACAAACAAAATGCATGGATTGCATTAGAATGGGAATAACTAAACTTCTAATTTGGTATTTGCGACCGTTAATGCAGATTTAACGGTCGCAAACATCTGGTTTACCGGCTCCGCTTACGCGTCACCGGTAAAACTGGCAGTTTGCGACCGTTAAATCAGCATTAACGGTCGCAAATACCAAATTATAAGATAGTTATTCCCTAATTTTACCAAAATTTTAGAATAGACATTTCAATGACTAATTTACCTAGAATATATGCTGCAATCATTTTCTGGTTCACTGTCAGGTGAAGATAATCTGGTAACCTGCTCTCTGTGTCACCACTCAAAGGCAGCATTAGGGCCAGGATACAGGAAACAGCAGTACAAATTACAATCAGACTTGGGCCTCCTCCTCCTCCCCCTCTCCCCTCCTGTCTTATAGCTAAAACAACAAACACAGCAGTAAACATCACAATCAGACTGGGACCTCCTCCCCTCCCCTCCTGTCTTATAGCTAAAACAACAAACACAGCAGTAAAAATCACAATCAGACTGGGACCTCCTCCCCTCCCCTCCTGTCTTATAGCTAAAACAACAAACACAGCAGTAAAAATCACAATCAGATTGGGACCTCCCCCTCTCCCCTCCTGGCTTATAGCTAAAACAACAGATCAAAATCAGACTGGGACCTCCCCCTCCCCCTCTCCCCCCTGTCTTATAGCTAAAACAACAAACGCAGCAGTAAACATCACAATCAGACTGTAACTTCCCCCTTTCCTCTTCTCTTCTGTCTTATAACTAAAACAACAAACACAGCAGTATAGATCATAATCAGACTATAACTTCCCCCTCTCCCCTCCTGTCTTATAGCTAAAACAACAAACACAGCAGTAAAGATCACAATCAGACTGGGACCTCCCCCTCTCCCCTCCTGTCTTATAGCTAAAACAACAAACACAGCAGTAAAGATCACAATTAGTTTGGGACCTCCCCCTCTCTACTCCTGTCTTATAGCTAAAACAACAAACACAGCAGTAAACATCACAACCAGCCTGGGACCTCCCCCTCCCCCTCCTGTCTTATAACTAAAACAACAAACACAGCAGTAAATATCACAACCAGCCTGGGACCTCCCCCTCCCCCTCCTGTCTTATAACTAAAACAACAAACACAGCAGTAAAGATCACAATCAGACTGGGATCTCCTCCTCCACCTCTCCCCTCCTGTCTTATAGCTAAAACAACAAACACAGCAGTAAAGATCACAATCAGACTGGGATCTCCTCCTCCACCTCTCCCCTCCTGTCTTATAGCTAAAACAACAAACACAGCAGTAAAGATCACAATCAGACTGGGATCTCCTCCTCCAACACTCCCCTCCTCTCTAATAGCTAAAACAACAAACACAGCAGTAAACATCACAACCAGCCTGGGACCTCCCCCTCCCCCTCCTGTCTTATAACTAAAACAACAAACACAGCAGTAAATATCACAACCAGCCTGGGACCTCCCACTCCCCCTCCTGTCTTATACCTAAACCAACCTTAACAGCAGTAAAGATCACAATCAGACTGGGATCTCCTCCTCCACCTCTCCCCTCCTGTCTTATAGCTAAAACAACAAACACAGCAGTAAAGATCACAATCAGACTGGGATCTCCTCCTCCACCTCTCCCCTCCTGTCTTATAGCTAAAACAACAAACACAGCAGTAAAGATCACAATTAGTTTGGGACCTCCACCTCTCCCCTCCTGTCTTATAACTAAAACAACAAACACAGCAGTAAACATCACAATCAGACTGGGACCCCCCTCTCTCCTCCTGTCTTATAGCTAAAACAACAAACACAATAGTAAAGGTCACAATCAGACTGGGACCTCCTCTCTCCCCTCCTGCTTTATAGCAAAAAAAACAAACACAGCAGTAAAGATCACAATCAGATTGGGACCTTCTCCTCTCCCCTCCTGTCTTCTAACTAAACAACAAACACAATAGTAAAGGTCATAATCAGACTGGGACCCCCCTCTCCCCTCCTGTCTTATAGCTCAAACAACAAACACAGCAGTAAAGATCACAATCAGACTGGGACCTCCCCCTCTCCCCTCCTGTCTTATAACTAGAACAACAAACACAGCAGGAAAGATCACAACCAGACTGGGACCTTCCCCTCTCCCCTTCTGTCTTAAAGCTAAAACAACAAACATAGTAGTAAAGAACACAATCAGACTGGGACCCCCCCCCCCCCCCCTCTCCCCTCCTGTCTTATAACTAAAACAACAAACCCAGTAGTAAACATTACAATCAGACTGGGACCTTCCCCTCTCCCCTCCTGTCTTATAGCTAAAACAACAAACACAGCAGTAAAGATCACAACCAGACTGGGACCTCCACCTCTCCCCTCCTGTCTTATAGCTCAAACAACAAACACAGCAGTAAACATCACAATCAGACTGGGACCTCCCCCCCTCCCCTCCTGTCTTATAGCTCAAACAACAAACACAGCAGTAAACATCACAATCAGACTTGGGCCTCCTCCTCCTCCCCCTCTCCCCTCCTGTCTTATAGCTAAAACAACAAACACAGCAGTAAAGATCACAATCAGACTGGGACCTCCCCCTCATCCCTCCTGTCTTATAGCTAAAACAACAAACACAGCAGTACTGCTAGTACTGCACAGCAGTACATGTAGCTTTGGATTATGATTTAAAACTAAAACTGCTCATGATCATCTCTGAAGCAATTAAATTTTCTGTAGCCTATGACTACTGTAAACCAACTTTTATAATCATGCAAGAAATTTTCTCGAGGTTTGCGAGAGCCTCGTCATCATAAACATTTGTCGCCGTGAACCGCTCCTTAATATAGCTGTGTCTAATAACTACAGATTAAAAAAAAAGGCATGATCGTGAAAATTAATTGTCGCAAACAAGTTTATTCCTAGTAAATCACAAAATATAGTTGTCACAAACAAAAGTTGGTTTACAGTATATGTTTTACCTCTACTGGGTGTCCCTTGGGGTTCTTGTGAAGCAGATGCAGTCAGTGAATGGAAATTGTCCTCAGGTTGTTGGGAGGGTTCTTTTTTAGGTAGCAGCACTGCCACAATGTCTTTTTTACCTGTATATTTCAAGAGTAATGAGCACCAAGGGAGAATCGATTACCAATTGTTATTCTCACAACTTCACTGATGCTAAGTTGTAAATGTGTATATTATGTGTATGTATGTGTATATAAGAAAAACAATCATAAATCTGACTTAAACATTAATGTTAAAATCAGTTATCTTCATTTAAACATTCACAGAATGATAATTTAAGATGCACAGATATTTAAAGATTTTGGTTTTGAATATATTTGTCTGTTTTATTAAAAATTATTTTGGCCCCTAGCTCATCCTAAAGCTCTGATAAATAACACTAAGTACCAATAACTTTCTTGGTGCCATGCTCAAAGACTTGAATGCGTAGTTTGTCTTTCACTCCTTCATTGTTGATACAGATGTCTAAATGGCGAACAACACTGTAAAATTTGAAAGTTTTATTTACACATTTAAAAAATCAAAATTGCCTGAAGAAAACAAACATTTGTATTAAAGTTATTAAATATGACCATAATTTAGAATATATAAGTTTTTTAAACCATGACAGAAAAAGGGAATCCATGAAAGAAATCTGGAAGATTCCTCAAGCCAATGAGTTTGAATAGGATAAAGAGGTCATATAGACAAGGCTTATTACGAGGAGAAATGAAATAAATGAAAAACAAAAACTAGTTGATCTTCAAATCGTATACTTACATGTCCACACAGCAATGTGGTCTTATAGTTCCTTCAGAATCAACCACTGTGTACTTTCTCGGAGAAGTGCATAAAACTGTAATAAATGTTACTATTACTATGAATTTTAGTCTGATTTCAAGAAAGACTTTTATCTAACTCATTGTGTATTATTTTCTGTCCCCTTTCAAAGGCTTCAGGATAGAACTCATACAAAGAGTTAAAAATTATTATACATCAAGTACATGTATTTGTGTCATTTTATGTCATACACTATTTAAAAAGTCTTGACATTCAATGATCGTCATATACATGTAGGTGAATTACATGCATGTATATTCTTAATGAATACAGTCACAATAGGTGAATATGTTCATTATTTCGCATACCTTTGAATTTGAGTGGAAACTCGTAAGGGTTGTACAGGGTTAACACCTGCTTGTGAGAGGATTGATCATCAGAGTAAAAGTTCAATGATGAAGGAAACACAAACACTGGCAGTTTGCCATCAGAGGACTGAGGGGGCTGTCTTAGCATTGGATCACTAGCTGCTCACACCGGCCCGTACACATCAACCACTCCCTCATACCACCTCTACAGGAAAAAACGAAAACCTACATCAAGGAACAGACATAAAAATTTAAGATTACAAAACAGCTTTGAGTGAAATCATGGTATATACAATTACACTAGGCTACTGTTGATGACTGACATCATATTAATTTTCAGCAATTTTTAGTCAAACATAAGAAAATATAATATCCATTGAATTATTACTTTATAGATATGTCCTAAGAAGCAATTAAAGCATGGTGATCAGCAAGTTACAATGACGTTCCTATGAAAATTAAATATGATAAACAAACGCATATTATGCAATGTTGATCTGTTGGTATCAATATCATCTGTATTTACTGTGAATAATCAATGGAAGATATCTTGCATATCTTATGTAAAAAATTCCCTAGTATATCAATGAATAAACAAACAAATCACAACCTTTCCGTAGAACCACAAATTTAAAACTCCCAGAACAAAGAAATAATAATCTGTTCTAATTTTGGCACAGATCTCATCAGCTGTGTTGTCGTCTTCTATTCTGTTTTGAGAAAAACGTCACCAAAGGTTGTGCAGGAATTAATCTGCGTTGCAGAAACGTTTGAAGCAAAGCATTTATTTGACACAGATTTTAGAAGCATGATGACCGATGAGACTGAGTGAAAAATGCATTGCAGTGAAAATGTTACGCAGAAAGCAGACGTAAACCAAGCTCAGATCAAATTGAGGTATCAGAAACAAAGAGGCCTATATATTTGGGTCTCTGATTTGAAATATTTCATTGAGTACTATTAGCAAGATGAGTAGAAAGGCCCGAATTTTTGCATGTCACCGCACTAACCCGTTAGACTAATGATTTGATATTGGCCTAGTAAAGATTCATTCGAAATATAATTTGAACTTCATAGACCTATGGAATTTTGTAGTTTTAACTAGGGATGCATTGTTGGTCCAGAGTAACTCAACTGCGGAAAAAAGAAAGAAAAACAACAATTGTTCAACAATAAATAAAATTAACTTGCTTTGATTTAATGGATATATTACAGGCAAATAGTCAATAAAACGGTTCTTCATTAAAATCAGCACCATTCAGGTTTCAGTTTGGTAATGCAACTGATGTCGTGATTCAGCAAATGTCATGTACCAAATGTCGAAATGCCGTGTGGTTTGACAAACATGACAAAACTGAATAAGAAACTGCACCATCCCTTTTAATTAGGTTGCACCGTCAACATATAAACATTAAAATGCTTTGTTTTCATAAAGAAAATCAAATGATTTTTAAAAAATCAAATTATTTTGTACTGTTGCAGTCACAAAAAATGGAAAGCTCTTCACAAAAAAGCGAAGAGGAAGCTGAAAAGACAGGAAGAAGCCAGAAAACGCCAACAGGAAATAGACGAAGGTTACTTTTGAATTTTATACACAATCAAATGAAAAAAATTATTTTGCCTTAAGGGGGCCGTCTATAGTTTCCATTGCGCAATATTTCGTGCATCATAGTAAAATGATGCGTATTTACTGTTTTAATGCAATTTTTTTTGCTAAATTATTAAAATTAAACAGAATTAAGAAATTATAGGTATAAAAATGTAATTACAATTTGATATAACTGATTCTTTAACCGATTTTTCAATTGATAGGTAGGTTGACGTCGTTGCAATGTGTTTTTGACGTTATGATAATCTGTAGCTCTTAAAGAAAGGGATAATAAAAATATTATTAAAGAAAAAGTTTATAATAAACATACGCTCTTGAAATTTAAAACATGAAAATTTGAGAATATCTCCAATATTTTTAATTATGTTTTCATGTGAATCCATTTATACGTCATATTTTATAATACTCTATAAAATAGTAAAATTTGCTAATATTTAGCATTTCGAAATGCAAGATGGTAACAAGACGGTAGAATTTTGTGTTTCTTACATATATTGTATAGTATAGTATTACTCATCAAATATTATAGTTTGAACAAAATGTCTATTGTAGTATTTGTATAATTTGCTTTAAAGTGCTGAAAATTGGCATTTTCCTATATAATCCTATAGTAAATGTACCTGTATTTTGAGACAGTCCCTCAAAAATACCTGGACGGTAGATTTCTCCCGAACTTTGCATGTACACTGAAGCTAATGTAAGTTATATATGGTATAAAAATGAACAGTTTCACTATTGTAATTTTCACACAATAAAACTATAGTCGGCCCCTTAAGATGTTCCAAAAATATTGCATTTAGAGAGTTTGTAATTTAAGAGCAAAAGGCTTTTTGAAATTTGGGCAAAGCTTGTAATACTTTGGACAGAAACAACTGACTTGAAATCAAATTTACTATTTATAAATTTATATTAAATATTGTATATTAAGTTTAATTTTCTTAGAAGCAGCGTTTTCCCGAAGAACTGGCTATTGGCCAAATTGACCGCTTCAATACGTTATATCGGGACTACCAATGAGTACCTCGCAGTTATCTAACTTACTACCGCTCTTTTGCGGGGGAGTCGAGAAAAGTCTACATTTCTGGGGGCAAATGACATTGTTTACAGTAGTGACAATCGAATGATTCGAACAATTTAATGCCGAAATCACGACGTTTTGCCAGATATTGAACTCCAAATAGTAGATTGTCAAATAAGGAAAGTTTAGAATATTTTATCTGCTTAAAAATGTGACGATTTTCAATGAAAATTTAACGAGATGAGTCCGCTTAATTAAAAATATCGCTAAAAATTGGACAATTTAGGATTGGCTCCTCTCAAAAATATATTACGCTGGTTCAGCAACTGTTTAGCGAGGTATTCCACTAGGATTTTTTACTTATCTGTCCTTATGAATGCTACAATGATTGATCTTGCATTGTATTGAATAGCACATTGCCCCCACCCAAGAGACGATTCCTACCTCCTTCGCGAAAGAGTTCCGCTAAGTTAAGTAATCGCGATATCAAGTATTGAAGAAATGCTGCTTTGAAATAAAGAGACCAAAATTTAATTGTTGTAAAGTCAGCAAAGAACTTCAGACCCTAGCCTGTTACAACTGATCTCTAAACCTTTATTTTGAAGTAAAGGGAAAATCCTGAGAAGTGTGTACATTTCTTTCCAGAGGAAAAACAAAGAGAAAGCTCAGCATCTTATCAGAAAATGTTGAAAGAAAAAGAGGAGTATGAGTTGTTACAAGAGCAGCGTGATGAAGCCGAAAGGGCCTATCTCCATAAGGTATGGCTGGAGAAGGAGAGATTGGCACAGGAGGAGTGGAGGATCCAAAAGGAACGGGAGACTAAGGAAAAGGAAAAAAGAATAGAAACGGAGGTGAGAGCAAAAAGGTCAAAAGATCATTAGGTCAATATCAGTAAACAACAATAGTAAACAGAGGAAATAGTTATATTTCAGATACACTGTGTATGGTTCTTGTTAGTGTTGCACAAAATCTTTTTTGTTGTAGAAAAAAATTAAGGAGGAATGGGAAGAAAGACAGAGAAAAGAGAAAGAGGAAGAAGAATTGAAAGAAAAGAAGAAAGAGAAGCAGGTGATGGGGCCAGTAACAAGATATCCTCTGTTGATTTATCTTAGGAAAACCTCCAGCTGGTTTAACTTTTTTTGTATAATTGGTTTCCAAGGATTTTTTTTGGCAATGTATACTCATCGTTGGAAACCCATAGTCAATCTCGCATATGCAAGATTGACCGTTGGTTTTGGATGATGCAATGTACTTTAAATTAAAGTTAATTGAGCTTGTTGAAATTACTTTGAGGTAAAAAGGCACAGTAATGTGTTTCAAATTCCAAAGGTGAGTGTTGTGGCCTATGGGCCTTTTTATTAATATGAATATAGAAACATTGTCAAATTTTATCCTTAACAAAATTACTGCCAGAAAGATGAGGACTGCTCCGTGTGGTTGCCATTAAATATGTATCTTTTTTATTTACAATCAAGTTTGTGAATTTTTCTCTTATATTTCTCTAGCAGCAATTATTTTCTAGTATTCTTGTAGAAAAGTAAGAAGTTCTTGAACAGTCATTTAATCATTCATTCATTTTGTTTGTTTCAAAGGTTCCATCTTTTGAAAGCTTTATTCTCACATTGTTATTTGTGCAGCATAGTAGAATATTCATCTATGAAATATGTCTGATATTTGAAGAATGTTTTAGATACTTAACCTTGAGTATCAGATGCTGATACGTGTTGGCCATGATACTATATTGTAGGATGAACTCCTGAAGGAAGCCACAGCCAATGAAAACAAGGTAAGGGAGTCAATCATGGTAGATTACCGTAGTCGTAATTTAGCATGAATGAAATGATTCACCCAAATTGGATTTAAATTCTCACAAATTCTGAAACAAATCTTCAGTATGATCCATCCCTATCTGAAAAAATAATTTTGTAAATTTAAGGAACCTATATACATACAGTCTATATAAATTGATGAAGGGGATTTGGGTTTTAGAGAGTTGTTAAGTCAACATGTTCCCATTTTACATACGCAGTTTATTTCATTGAATGGATATTTTCCTTTCATATTAGTATAACTATTGCTCTTTTGAACTTACATTCAATTCTATCACTGAATATTGTACATTACAGGAGGAACCCTGGCACAACCCCATTGCCACTCTCTTACCAGGCAAAGAGAGGGAAACCTGCATGTTCTTTTCTAAAACCGGGGCGTGCAGATTTGGTGATAGGTACTGAGATTTATTAACTTTGAAAGAATGTCTCTATGTTCAATATTCATAGATTGATAGTACATTTATATATTGATGAGTTCTCTATAACCCCGATTTTACTTTATAAATGTGGGTTTTCTATAAAGGTGTTCTAGAGGCCACCCTCAGCCTGATATAAGTAACACCTTGCTGTTTACCAACATGTACAATCACTTTGAGCTGGAGCAAGGACTGAAGGATGACCTTGACACTACAGGTAAGTTTTTGCCAGTGACTCGGAGATTGAGTAAATCTATATACATGTATTAACCAAGGTAGGATGGAAATGAGTATTGTGATCCAGAGTGAACATATTTCTTTGAAAGGATATATTAGTTCCATCAAGTTCTTCAGATTGCATTACTTTAAAAGCAGATTTGATTCTGAGTTGATAAACATTTTATTTTGTTGTTATAGACGTGACCTTGGAGTATGAAGAAGGAGAAATATATCAAAACTTTCAAGAATTCTACAACGACATTGTGCCAGAATTTAGAAACTATGGAACCGTGATCCAAGTCAAAGTCTGCAATAACTACGAGCCCCATTTACGGGGCAATGTTTATGTGCAGTATAAAAGGTAACACTGAAATTCTAAGTTATGAGCCCCATCTATTGGACATTGTTTAGATGCAATCTAAAATCTGTTGTAAACATACTTATTTTAGGGATAATCAAATCTAGGCACCTGTTAACTTTATATCAAATTGTAAATCTTGTTGTGGTCAGTGAAAATGTGTTTACTTAGATTAAAGTTCATGGGTACATGTATGATATAATTACATCTATATCTAAAAAAATTTCAGTGAAAACAGTGCTCAGGAAGCTTTCTTTAATCTGAATGGAAGATTTTATGGTGGCAAGCAGGTTTCATGTCAGTATGTTGACATTAAGAAGTGGAAATCTGCTGTCTGTGGTAAGCACTGCACCAAAGCTTTCGAGGTTTAATTTTCATTTACTGCATAATTAGGATCATATTAAATAAGTACAGTGAAGCATTTTTATAATAAAAATGGATTTGCTTACAATGAACTAATATTTTTACCCAATACCTAGTATTTTATGATAATACAATAACATGTAACTAATATTTATGCTATATTAAACCTAATCATGTGTATGGCATGTGGTGTCCTTTAGGTAAATATCCCCCTCTCTTACAATAAATCCTTTTAGCTGGGCCTTTGTTGACTGCTCAGTTTTATGACATACAGTTTCAAACTTGATATTTCTTAATGATTGATTTTTTTCAGGGCTGTTTGGAAGTGGCAGATGCCCAAAAGGAAGAAATTGCAACTTTTTGCATGTGTTTAAAAATCCACATAATGAGTTCTGGGATGCAGATATGGATGCTTTTCATAAGTCAAATGAAAGTACAAGGTCAAGAAGGCACAGGTCAAGATCTAGGTCTCGATCAGATTGGCGGAGGTCAAGGTCAAGACGGGCAAATAGGTCTAGATCAAGATCCAATGATAGAAGTAGATATCATTCAAATGACCATCGATCCTCAAGGTATTCAAAGTCTAGAAGCAGATCTAGAGAGAGGTCCTATGTTAGGTCAAGGAGAGACAAACGAAGGTCAAGGTCAAGAAGCAAATCCCAAAGTAGGTTAAAGGAAGAAAGACAGAGAAGGTCACGAAGTGATTCAGAAGAACGAACAGGAAGCAGGACTAAAAAGACCAGACAACATAGAAAAGATTCAAAGTCCAGAAGCAGATCAAAGAGCAGGTCAAGGAAACAGAAAAAAAGGAAAAAGAGATCAAAGTCAGGATCTAGAATTAACACTGATAATCAGGAATCTGCAGCCAAGGAAGATAGTGAGGAAATTTCTGAAGACAATTCAAAAATTAATTCTGTGACAAATTCTAATGGAATGGATTACAAGGATGAAAGCAACATTTCCAAGGACAGTGATTTTAAAGACACCACACATATTGACAGGAGTCCTTCACCAACATCCAACTCTTTGGAGCATTCTGTGAAAAAGAAACATAAAAAACACAAAAAACACAAGCATAAAAAATCATCATTCTCTGTTTCTGAAGAAAGCAATTAAAATTTTGATCATTTTAATAGTTTTAGTTTTCTTGCTCTTATTTTCTTAAAAGAGAGTAAAGGGGCAGGAAGCATAGAGAACCAATACATTATCTGCAACACATATGGGGCAGATTAGTATAAACTCAGCATTGAGGCACTTTTCTCCCCCACTTTCACACCGAAATGGGGGTATTAATTTGGATCTGTATGTCATTCTGTCGGGATGTAGTACTTTCATTCCAGACTGTATCTTTTTCAATAAGCCTTTGAGCTTTTACAATGCATTTTACACAGAACTCCCTATGGTCTAAAGACTTATTGGATTTGAGGTCAAAGGTCATTTATTCTGTCTCTGTAACACTATCATTTCCAGGCAATATTGTAAAAAGCCTCTGAGATTTTGCAATGAAATTTCATATCACAACTTTACATGTAATGACCTAATTAAGGACCCTATTTGATTTTGAGGCCAAAGGTCAAGGTCAACATGCATTAATTGTAAAATGACATTTTTCAGATGATAATTTATTTTCTTTGAGCTTTTTTTTTTTACCACTTAATAATCACACCTTTCTATGATATACACTATAAGGAATACTTCCTATAATTTTGAAGTCCAAAGGTTATCAGTATACATACATTTTGTTTATGTGTTAAATTTTCTTTTCCAAGCAATGCCATGAAATTTTTAGATTAAAAAGTCAGGATAAGAATTAAAATCATCCATTATCCGTTGAAATAACTTTAAAGTATTAATTATTCAGAATTCTGAATTTAAACAAAAGTTGAAAATAGAATTCACAAAAAATGATTATTTAAAAAAAATGATTATGCATTAAACTTTAAAAGTATGCAAAAAATAAAAGTAGATCCCAGTATAAGTTTCCAATGGAATATTTCATTGCAAATCTGTTCCACGGAGGAGTAGGGAAAAAAAAATCCGGAATATTCTTGACCTTTTCTGTTTGGTTTCAGCAAATATAGCATGGAAGATCACGTGATGATAACAAAATGGCAGCACAAATAACGTCGGGTCCCAATCAAGGGAATGTCAGAAAACCCGACCTATTCAGCAAGCTAGAGGGTTTTAATGATGATGTCAACATGGCAGTGTTTATCCCCCGGGAGGATGGGGTCATTACTGTCAGTGACGATAAGTAAGTGGGCGTTTTTAAGTTCCGGAAGTTCTTAGTTCCAACAACGAAGTACCAAAGTTCGACGCCTCCTTCTTCAGCATCCGAAGAAAGAAAAGTAGAATAATCGCCTCGTTTTTGAAATTTTGAATGCATTATGAATAAGATGTTTTGAAGGGCGTGTTTTAATTTATCATGGAAATCAATATTGATGAAAGCGGAAAATTGATCAGCTGATTTATCTAAATACTTCTAATGACTCATTGTCATACACATGTAACCAACTAACTTTAGTAAGATTTGTACGAACAAAAGAAATCCAGTCTTTTTTTTAAAAAAAGCATGTCTAGGTTTCTTTTTTGACAGACTAGTTAATTCAATTTAAAAAGTGTTCTTTGGCATGATTTGTATGGAATTTTTTTCATCAAATAATAAGTTCATTCCCTGATAACTTATAATTTTGCACAAAGGATCATTAGGTCTATTTATTTATAAGAACAATCATGAACATCACAGTATTTAAGTAAAAATATTGTCCAGTTTTAGTTGTTAAATTTTCATACATTTAAATTTAATTTAAAGAGAAAAAGACGAAGGTTAAATCACTCTAATGCATGAAAATAGTTTAAAGAAATCAACAAATAATTTATTCCTAAACTAAATGAACATTTTATCTGCTTCCGTTTGTTGTTAAAATGTCAATGTGATCAATTTTTCCCTCCAAATTTAGCAAATTTTCAACATGCAGTTTATATCTTTCTATGCACATTTGGATGTATTGTAGCAGTTTATATCTTAATGATATAAACTAATACATGTGCTGACATATATTTTATTTCTTTTAAAGAACTTTAAGAGTTTGGTTAAAGCGAGACACAGGCCAGTATTGGCCAAGTATATGCCATACATTGCCGTGTAAGTATGTGATTGTCTTTTGATCTGCATTTAGTATCTGAATGTTAAGTATACATGTAGGAATAATCCCTGTTGAGATTCTGCTGGGCTAGATATTTGGACTTTTTTTACTCTATGTGATCTTCAATAGCCGCAATAGACTTGGTTCAGAATCACATAGGGTAAAAACAGACTATAGGAACTCTTTTATTTGACGAGGTAAACAATTTCATCATGGGAGCCATATTTCGAACTAGATTTCAGTGAATATTTTTATTTTGAGATTTACATGCCTAAACGGTAAGCTATGTAGAAATTATAGTGACAGAGAGTCAAATAAACAACTAAATGACTTAACTGAAGTGAACGGCAGTGTGGTCTAGGTGAATAATTCTTGCTATAGTCGACCGAAGTTGAGACTTAATCTCAAGACATGAATTATGAGTGACTGTCCAGGGATTCTGAGATGGCGTCAGTCCAAATCTAGCCCAGCAGAATCTCAACAGGGATTAATGTAGAAATTGTTGAGAAATCACAACAAAAAATTATTTTTTCATTTAGAACTCTTTATTTACACTGACATTACTTTCAGCACAAGCTGCATCTTTAGCCTACAACGAGGAAACTAGAAGAACATTTATTGGCTTGGACAATGGAACAATATCCGTAAGTTAATATAGTTTTCTAGTGTTTAATCTAGCTGGTTGTAAATCTATTTTGCAAAGTAATTTGTATGGCACGCCAAAGTCACAAAAATGAGATAAACCTAGTTTCACATTTGATAAACTAGGTTTATCGACTGTAAACTATAGTTTACAAACCATACACTATAGTTAACGATTCGTTAAGTATAGTTTTCATCTGTTAAACTATATTTAATGGTTGTTAACTATAGTTTACGAATGATAATCTAAGTTTATCTGTCTGTAAGAAGCGTTAACGATAGATTTTGTTGATAAACATAGATTCACGTTTAACACAATCCAAAAATAAAAGGGAAAATCAAAATTCCCTTTTTTTCACCCAAGGTTTACAATCTGAAGTCATTTTGGTCTTAAAATCCTTATATGTGTCTCCACAAGTTCCCTTTTTGAAGATTTTTTTAAATTTGAGGATTTGTTATCACCAACCAAACGTTCCTCTTTCTCTACACTTCAGATGCATTTGTTATGACCAGACATTTGAGGAACGTTCCTCTCTCTGACCTTCATATGCATTTGTTATGACCAGACATTTGAGGAACGTTCCTCTCTCTGAACTTCATATGCATTTGTTATGACCAGACATTTGAGGAACGTTCCTCTCTCTAAACTAAGATGAATTTATTATAACCAGACATTTGAGTAACGTTCCTCTCTTACATGTGCACATACAGTGTGTATTTTTAAATACTTTAAGAATCTTAACACATGAGACATTTGAGGAATGTTCCTCTCTCAAATTCACTTGTTTGTGAAGACATCTCATGAATGGTCAAACATCAGGCATTTGAGGAACGTTCCTCGCTCGAATTTAATTATTACTGTAGGCATCTCATGGATTATCAAATATCAAGCATTTGAGGAACGTTCCTTCACAAATGGTTGTCTCATGAATTGTCAAACATTAAGCATTGAGAAACGTTCCTCACTTAAATTTAACATTGTTCACACATGATACTTACATGTATGAGGAACGTTCCTCTCTCAGATTTGTATATGTCTATACCTTAATCATATTAAACCATGCATTTGAAGAACGCTCTTTTCTCAGATTTGTATATGTTGATACCTTATTCATATTAAATCAGGCATTTGCGGAACGTTCCTCTCACAAATGGTTGTATTTCTGTTGATTACTTATACCTCATGAAGCTTGCAACCCGTGCATTCGAGGAACGTTCCTCTGTCTTTTAATGGATATCTGTTGATACATTACAAAGCCCACTTAAAAATAACATTGGAGGAACGTCCCTCTCTAACATTATCATGTGTTTTGTGATATTATATCAGTTTTTATCGTACATGAAGAATTTGGGAAATATTTCTCTCTTTTATATGAAATGCAGTACATATTCATAGAAACATTTTTTATCTGTACACACTCTACAAAATATATATGAAAAATCAGTTTGTCATTTCATAAAGTACTTTTTGAATTAAGGCTTTCTTAAAGCATAATATAAACAAGGTACAGGAACAAACAAATATTTCACTTCGGAACAAGCATGTGCAATGTGCAGTGTTCATGTATCAACACAAAGGGCTTTTTCACTGAATGGCAGTGTGATCACATATTACAATGTCTTGGTTAACAGGTTAATACCCACAGTATTTTTCCTTTCTACCATGAAATTAAACCAAAATTGTTGATGAAGGTCAATCATGTTTCTTTGTCGGTTACATCTTTCCCTCTTAATAGAGACGATTCCAATTCTCTTGGTCTCCAAAGGTTCATAGCATTTTTTCATCAGTCACAGTAAAACAGCCTCAACAAGTTTCTTGGGTGTCATCTTCTGTAGGAAAAATCTCACATTCATTACAGCGGCATGTCGTATTATCAAAGATGTGATTCAGGCAAAGTTAGAATAGTCGAAACAAATTGAATGTGTACATAGTAACAAGTTTTGGTGTCTCATCTAAAAATTAAATAGACTGGAAAAATCGATAAAAAAAATTGCAAAACTTAAATTAGAATTTTGAACTTTAAATTGCCCATGAATTATGAAAGCATTTTCATGCTGTACTAAGAATATAGCAAAATTGACACTTTCTATCTTTCTCATACTATTTTAATGAAATACTGTAAATGTTTTATATTTAGAGTGTACAATATTTGGCGGAAATTGATATTTTAATAAGTTAGCGTAGGTTTGATTTAGCGCATTTTAATGTTCTTTGTTTAAGACATTTAGCGTTGTACTTAAATTAGCGCATGTTTCTTTCCACCAAAAAGAATACACCGCCAAATGTTACACATTTACAGTAATAACTCTGATTTGCAAAGAGCTAAAGCCACGAAGTGCAAAAATATGCCCTGTCACCAAAATGAATAAAATTTTATTCTCTGATAGGTTAGACTTGGCGGGTTATAATATAATTTATTTTTTTATGATATCTTTCCCAGTTTTCTTTTTATAGTCGTTTGAAATTGGTATTGTTTTCAAGTAAAGTCTACATTTTACATGTATAACGTCATGACTTTTGACGTTATTTATACACATGTATATTGTAACGGTATGACGTTATTTAAATGAAGGTAATTATATCTACATTATTCGAAGGATCCGCTAAAATAAACCCTACCTAAGAATTTGGGAAATTTTATCATAGGACTGTTAAGAAGTTTTGAATCATGAGATAAATACATGTAGATAGCTAGTTTTTGCTTTGATAAAAAAAAATGTCTAAATACTGTTATATTGTTGTGATAAATCAAAGGCAACTTTTTAAAATGATACATCAAGAGAAAATAGGGGGAAATTATTTAGGGTGTAAATATTAGCTGTATCCCAATTTTGATTAATCTGCAAAGTCAGGAAAAAATGAATATTAAGTGTTCAATCTTTTTTTTTTTTTTTGGGGGGGGGGGTTGGTTTGAAAATATAGTAAAGGCAACAGAAGGTTGTTTTATTAAGCGGTTGCTACTTGTGTGATCATTCAAAACACATGGGTCGTGCGTAATTAACATTACCATGTGTACATGTACATATACATCTATTTTTTGCCTATCATTCGTAATTGTATGGACAATTTGTTTAAAATTATCCTTCGGACTTCTGTACATATGGAAGGATATAATTTTGCCGACGAACCTTCACACGTTTTTTATCGTCTAGTGTTATCCCTTAAGTAGAAGCTCTAGGGTATTGTACATTGCTATGCATATTGGAAATTCATTCGAGATTCATAATCAAAGACGTTTGACGGCACTTGTTTTGATAAACTGTAAATTAATTACCAAATCTATAACCGCTTTATTTAAACCTCTTTAAACGCCAACAGATGAACAGGCGCGGATCTAGAATATTTTTCCGGTCAAAAAAATATACAACTCGGAAATCTCTTCTCATGCAAAAAAAAGCAAACAAACAAAACAAATCAACAACAAACCCCCAAAATAAACAAAATAAACCCACATAATCTCCTTTCCCATGTTTCGGATTGTTTCCCCCATCGTCTCAAGACACGGTCTGGAGTCCGCATACAGCTGTTTCCTCCATGCAGAATAGGAGAGTATGGGCGTTTTGGTCGTGGTTTGCGACGATGATTGTGTTTTCCTATACATATAAAACCATGACTTTTTATACAAACTCAACACAGATTCCAGGGTTTCAGAGTCATCTAGGGGGGGGGGGATCCAAGGTCACTTTTACTTAGTTTAGTATAGGTATTTAAAATTCTGCAAATCCCAGTCTCTTCATTTAGATCCGCGCATGGATGAATACCGGGTATACAGACAAAGGAGGTAACGTTTATTATTTACCAATTCAACCAATTCCTATCAAATTTAAATCGCTATCATCTCGGGGATAAAGAGAAAAAATGTGAAAATTACACATCCTAAATACCAAGCTAGCATATTTTAAAATTATGATCTTTGGAAGCAACGAAATTACATGCACGAGATAATTCTGATATTCTGGGACACCCCATGTATGAAATAACTGCTTCCATTTTATATAATGTTTGATATATACCCCTTTTGAGCGGAAATTGGAATATATGTAAGTCCGTTCAAGTGTCGATCAAGGCCAGTTATATGTTCAAGGAATCACTGTCTAGTTTTGAGAGTATGCCAGGGCATCAACAATGGTGGGAAACATGGGATATTTTGCATAACGGGCGAAGCCCGTTATGCTCAAATTATGCCATGTTTCCCACTATTGTTGATGTCCCTAGAATACTCTCAAAACTAGACAGTGATTCCTTATATTTCCATTTCATTGTGAAATAAAATTGTAGATTTAAACTTTAAAAAATGTAAACATAGACTTAAATCACACGAGGACTCCCATGCCAATTTCAATAGTCCTCGCCCACTGACGTCAAACACAAAGACAGCCGCACGAGATTTACATGCATATTTGGCCTCCCTAGCGTCAGACACAGAGACAGATGCGCACGAGATTTGCATGCGTATTAGGCCTCAATTAGCTCCTGACCTATCGACCTGCCTAATTTACATTCCGGCAGAATTGTCAAGAAATAAACTCCGTCAACTTTCAAATAGTTATCACAGAGAAAAAAAATAGAAATGGAAATATTATGCAGTTAAAGATCTATGTTATATTTTTTAACAATTCATAAAGATCACCCCCGCTGTTGTGTTATGGAAAGCTTTCGACCATGCAACAATTACAAAATCAAGATGTTGCTGATCAGCTGGGGATATTTTAACAATTAAAGAATAAATTACCCTTCCTGTTGATCATAATATCATATGCAAGTATTTATGAATGGAAACGCCCCCCCCCCCCCCCACATCCCACCCCCATCCCTCGAAACACTATCGAATAGATTGATTTCACTTCGTCAGTTTTTCACTTGTAATAATTGATTTTTTTCGATTGTGTATGTAGTTATAATTTCTCTAGATTTGCCCTTGCATTTACCTCCAACTAACTAACGACCTATAGCATAGATAACTTGGAAAATTTGGAAAACCTACAGGTAAATATTTAAAGCACATTGCAAAGGGGGCGTTGCGCAAATATTTTATTAATACTGAATTCTAAGACACACCAATACGCTGACATATTTCTGTATTTTATATTTTTACCACATGGAATTATAATTGTTTGAAATATATATTGATGAAAATATCAGTATACAGTATACATAGGTACCTACATCGATATCCTCCGTGCGAAGCTAAGCACAACATCATTAATAAGATTTTTGCTTACGAAGCAGGATGAAAATTTACTTTTCTACACCTGCATAAAATTATTTCATCAGATTTTGTTTAAAAGTAAAATAGATCGATGGCTGATAAACGTATGTTAATTGCGGCTACAAAATGTTACAGTACTGACTCTACCTTTCGTTATTTTATAAGGAACTTGAAATTGACATATACTCATCCAACTTCAAGAGTTTGTTTTGTGGAATTGCAGATAATTTAAATATCTAAATCCTTCAATTTCGTACATAATTTCTGTTTTTTTAATTAATATTTTAGAAGCAATGTAGCACAATATTATTATGCTTGTATTACGAAGGGCCAGATGTGATTATGATATTCCTTGTTTATACAGGTACGTGGATCCAGAGGGGGGGGGGGGGTTCCATTCTTTGAATTTGCTAAAGAGTCCCAAATTTCTGTTGTGATCATGTAGTAACATATGTAGAAATTCCATGGTGAAAACAAAATTGGATTTACGGGTTCGGAGATTTTGGATTAATTCTCTTTGTCAAAAACTTTCAGATGCTAAGTTAATTCATATTCTTTTTCCTAGTCTGATGACTGTCCCACTTTTAAAACGATACTACATCCCTGGATCTTTTTATCTTTCTGTAAGCGTACGTAATAACAACTCTATTCCTCTTCAATCCCCCTTCTGAAAAAAAAATCTAGATCCGAGTCTGCTTCACTTATTATAAATATTTACAAGCTAGTTATCTAGTATTCATGTAAAGCAGCATTAAGATTTGTCTTTAGAACAACAGTTACTTAGTATCCTATAGTTAAATTATTTAAAACGAAGATAGTGTACAGCTTTAAAACAAAAACAGGCGATTGAAAGGGGGGTGAAATTGGAGATAATAGAAATAGACCTCTTTAATAATTTAATGATATCGAGTAAAGTCTAAGTGATTCATCTTGAAAAAAAAAATAATTATTTGAAAGAGCATCATCTAAAATAATTACAGTCTTTATGACGTCACAATGACGTATATGTATTACTTTTAACGTCATGTTCAAAGACTGACAAAGAGAAATGTAACATATGTTTTTTTGAGTTTTGAATTCATATAATACAAATCGAAGATCATGCCTCTCCACAAATATCATTTCAAACGAACTACTGACTATTTTTTAAAATATATTGTGTGTAATTTTTATACCACTATTGTTACATAAACTAAATATTACGAAATGTTTAACAAAAGTGGTGAATCTTTGAGACATCAAAATTTAAATGTAAAGTTATATTTCATATTGGCCACACGTATGAACAACGATTATATTAAGCGTGTAGATTCGTGTCAGCAATAGTTATACATATGGTAAGTATGAAAGTTGTTCTTGACTGTGGCCACACTTAATTTTGGGAAAATCTGTCGAAAAATGGGCATTTTTGAACGTTTTTATGAAACCGTCGCATCTTCAAACCATCGCACGTGCCTAACAGCGCAGTATTTAATGAAATGAGTTACGCAAGGAAAAGAAGTATGTTGTCCTCTAATAATTAACGTATAATACCGGCCATGAATAGAAACTCGATTTTTGTGAAAAACACAGGGCCAAATATGATTGTTCGTGGCTTTACCTCTTTTGTCTGAGAAAAAAAATTCTCCTTTATATCTTGCAATGTAAATTATAATAATATATAGGTCTTAAGCCCCATACTCCTCCAGTGAACATTTTATATACATGTATGATAATATAAGTCATCAAATTTTTAAAAGTTTAATTTATTTCTCCTTTTCCATAGTACATGCAGCTGTCAAATAATATTTCATGGGTTTTATTAATGTATTCTTTAATTTACAAGAACCTATTTTCATTCTGAATCTCAATTTGTATATATAGTAGTACTACTGTGTATTTCTTTAAACCGAAGAATTGATTCTATAATAGGGATTTGTCTAGTAACCCTAATTCCTGCATCATTATTTACTTTAAAGATAAAGACTTTGAGACCTTGATGTCTTCCTGCCCCCAGTTCACAGTGTAATTGTTATTAATCACTGCCAATCATACATGCTCATGGAACACTAGCTATAGGCGATCAGCTCTGGCAACTATCTGTCCCCTGTGACTTCATGGACAGTAAAGATCAGTGCTGATGCTATGATGACTTGATCGTGTTACAGATAAACATGTCTCTGCAGTCAGAAGATTGAAGCAATTTACATTGTAGAACAGAACTCAAACAGTGAGAGAATTTAGATCTTGTTAGAGTTTTAAATTTTACTCCCTTAAAATTTGGATAGTTTCAATATATTTAAAAAACAAAAAATGTAATGAATTTATATACACTGTAAAACTTCACTAATTATTCTGGTTCGGGAAAAACAAATCTCAGGCTAAAATCTGGTTTGTACATATTAAATGCAAAGAAACATTCCACATAATTATTTTGTAAAAAAAAAAATAAATAAATAAAAATAAACTAGAGCCGAGCTCGTTGCAAAGCAACGAGTAGGTCTTCCGTCCGGTTTTGACCAGAAGTGCCGGAAGTGCCGTGAACAAAAGAAAGCAATGAGCTAAGTAGTCTCTAGTGACTTTATAATTTCAATTTTCCATTAAAACCTTCAAAATAAGCTATTTTTGGCTACTTCCGGTTTGACCGGAAGTGACGTCGACGGACGGAAAGTTAAGATTTAAGCTTCCAGTAACATATGTTGCCCATAAACCTGTCAAGAACAGCAAAAATATGCAATTTTTGACTACTTCCGGTTTGACCGGAAGTGACGTCGTCGGACGTATTTTGACGACTTCATTAGATAAAGCTTGAAAATTTGAACAACTTTGCTTCTTTGACGTATTACAAATTCTCAATACTTTTTGAGATATTAAGGAAAAACTTTTGGCCCCTTTTGGCCCTTTATTATAGGGGCCAGCCCCTTATCGTTGATATCTTTCGAAAGATCATGACATTCTCTACAACTTTTGTTCTCTATGTCCTTACAAATTGTTAACATGTAAAAAGATATTGCAGAAAAGGTGTTAAAAATTTCTGAGTCCCTGGTAGAACTTTTTTCGAGCCATAGCGAGCGCCGACGTGCGGCGCTTCCGGAAAAAGAGAATGGTGTGTGACAAAAGAGCACACCTTGCTCTATCATCGCTGAAAATCTTATGTTTCTTTTTTAAGGCATTTTCGAAAAAAATGATGGACAATGAGACCCCCTGAAAATCACTAAATCGCGGAAATCTCAAAACCGGAAGTGACGTCATCAAAACAAAAAAATTACTTTCAGCTTTGTTTGATGTTCTATCAGTCCTGAAAGTTTCATGAAAATCTATCCAGCCGTTTTCGAGAAATCGCGTGCACAAAATCGGTAAGAAAAAAAAAACAATAATAATAATAACTAGATATCATTGAGATGGTGGCCATCTCAAAGGGCCCCGCGTTCAACAATGAACATGAAAATGTAAGGTCGTTTACAAGGGATTATTTTGAAGAGGAACATTTGTGTTATACAGTAAAAGTCATTTAGTACGACTTCATGGATACTGCAAATTTACTAATATTTATCGAAGTTATCTTGTATCCCGAGTTATATAAATTTACTGGAATTAAAGGCAAAGAATTATGCACCAAACAAAGATTTTAAACAGAAAGGGTAATTCTGACCATGACCTAGAAACTTCGACCAAGGTCACTGCACATCCATTGACCAGTGGATCTCTATGAGTGACGTAATAGCCAGATTGGGCCAACAAGAGAGAAGATATACTCCAGACTAGGATTTTTCATATAATTCTGCTATGACCTTGACCTTTAACCTAGAAACCTGGTTCAAGGTCACTGCACGCCGTTTACCCAAAGACACTCTCTGAGTGAAGTATGAGGCAGTTTGGGCCAAGGAGAGAGAAGATATGCTCCGGACAAGGATTTTTCATAAAATTCTGCTATGACCTTGACTCTTTAACCTAGAAACCTGGTTCAAGGTCATAGCACACCGGTTACCCAAAGGCACTCTGTGGGTGAAGTATGAGCCAGATTGGGCCAAGGAGAGAGAAGATATGCTCCGGACAAGGATTTTTCATATAATTCTGCTATGACCTTGACCCTTACCCTAGAAACCTGGTTAATGGTCACTGCACACTGGTTACCCAAAGGCACTCTGTGGGTGAAGTATGAGCCAGATTGGGCCAAGGAGAGAGAAGATATGCTCCGGACAAGGATTTTTCATATAATTCAGATATGACCTTGACCTTTGACTTAGAAACCTGGTTCAAGGTCACTGCACACCGGTTACCCAAAGGCACTCTGTGGGTGAAGTATGAGCCAGATTGGGCCAAGGAGAGAGAAGATATGCTCCGGACAAGGATTTTTCATATAATTCAGATATGACCTTAACCTTTGACCTAGAAACCTGGTTCAAGGTCACTGCACACTGGTTACTCAAAGGCACTCTGTGGGTGAAGTATGAGCCAGATTGGGCCAAGGAGAGAGAAGATATGCTCCGGACAAGGATTTTTCATATAATTCAGATATGACCTTGACCTTTGACCTAGAAACCTGGTTCAAGGTCACTGCACACCGGTTACCCAAAGGCACTCTGTGGGTGAAGTATGAGCCAGATTGGGCCAAGGAGAGAGAAGATATGCTCCAGACTAGGATTTTTCATATAATTCAGTTATGACCTTGACCTTTAACCTAGAAATCTGGTTCAAGGTCACTGCACACTGGTTACCTAAAGGCACTCTGTGGGTGAAGTATGAGCCAGATTGGGCCAAGGAGAGAGAAGAATGCCCCGGACAAGTTATCTCGGACGGACGGACGGACAGCCGGACGGACGGACGGACGGACGGACAGACTGATCACTATAGGGCGCCCGCCAAGCGGGGCCCTAATAAAAATAGTGGAAAAGAAACCTAAGAATAACAAGAAGGTCTTCCGCTGAAGACGGAAGACCTTAATAATAATGTGAAAACAGCATCTCCTGCACTTAATTGTCAGATCTTAAGGAAGCAGGAATAAGAATCCATATTTCCAAAAAAACCTTAAAAAATGTTTTATTGATTTAGAATATTTTATTAATTTATTAGCACATGTATTAAAAGAAATGTTGTACTGAGTAATAGTGATACAATTGTTTGTTTTATTGATTGGCATTTGCTCATCCCCCTTCCCCCTTTTCAATGTTAGATACTTTGATAATGAAACTATCTTTGATTTAATTGTTAATTTCAGAAACATGCACTCTGAATTTCACAGATTTCCTATATCTTGGATTGCAGTGTGGGTCATTTGGGATTAAATAATTTAGCCAGCTGCAGCAAGGTCAAAAGTCTATGTTATCTCATCTTCGCTAGCCAAGGGTTTCTGATACTCTTCTCTCATGAGGATAGTATCATATCAGAAACCCTTGGCTAGAGAAGATGATGTTATCTGTAAAACTTGAGGTCAATTTATATAACCCTGGTCTTAGCAGCTTTCATTATGTAGATATAATTTAAGAAGATTTTCTTCAACTCTTTGAAATTACATTCACTAACACTGGAACACTGAGTTTTAGGAATAAGAATTTCATTGGTGTACATATCAGGCATGTGTTATAAAAATAAAACTCTCTAATGAAACTGAATAGTGCATTTTTTCTCAGCTTTAACCTAATAAATAAATAATAACAAAATTACGGTTATATGCATAAAATGATGGAAGTATCAACTAGTGAAACTGTAACTCGTATTTTTAGTAATACTATTTTTCTTTTATCAGGGACAGGACACTGAGTACACATTTAGACATGATCTGCCGATCGACCATGCATTTAACATGTATAACTAATATACAATTTTTTTTAGATCTGAATTATAAATACTTATTTATAATTAAATAATACATATACTTGAGTTATTGTTAAAGTATTTAACTAATCCTTAACAATAGGTATATGTATGAATATAAACAAGATACCACCTTTGGATTTTTTTTTCTAAGAATAAAATATATTTTTCACTGGGATAGTGATGAAGGACAACTAAAAGAAACTTCATATTCACTCTATTTTGGACTGCATTCCACTTTGATTAATATTAAAAATCTGTTAAAACAATTAATGCAATACATAAAATGTGAGTTTGTATTTAATTATTTTTTTTCTAGAAAAGATTAATATATAGAATGACAAAAAAACCCTTTAAGATAAAGGTTTTATTATAAATGTTTCTTTAAATGGTACTTAAGCATTGATCATAATCCTTGCAGTTGACAACACAACAAAATATGCCTAGAAATTTTATAAAAATAGAAAAAAAAATCCCGGTGAATTGTTTCAAAAAAGTGTTTAAATCTTTTATAGATAGTTTTTTTAAAATTTTATTCTTGTTATTCTAACCGCAGCATATAGTTTAAAAGGATACAATATTGATGATATTAATTTATTGAATTTGTGTCTTTTTTTTCCATAATATTTAAAGATAACCAATTTATAGTAAAATTTTTAACATGTTTTTATAGCAGGGTATGATATTAGACAAGGTCACTATATTGCTAGCAAAGAAAAACACATGATTTCAATATATTAAGTACATGTACTCCTGTTCATACACACAAGTGATAGAGCTAACGATATCTTGAGAAAGAATATTTGACCAGTGACCACTTAGTGAAGCCGATGAAGCGATAATTGTCTCAGTGTTTAAGATTTCAGCATTGGCTATACATAAACAAACTATACGGCTCTGTTTCATCTAAACACATTAATTCTTTGACACACTAGATTATTCCTTTGAGCCTCGTTAATTGTGTTCTGCTCTACTCTAAAACCATCAAAATTAACAGTCCTGAGTATCTAGTGAAGCACGGATGATTTTTTGATTGAACTAGGTGAAACACAGCTATTGTTCTCTTTATCAGATCAATTAATGTTTGATTTAAAAAAAGGCAAAAAAGACACTGACTTGTCATATAAAATGTACCAGGTCTGTCCAAAACTTTAATTCAAAATAGAGTGTACGTCTCTTATCAATACTGTATAGTTAATACATGGACATGTTAAATCATGCCAGTTTACAAATTAAAAAATATACCCGGTAATACAAATTAAAAACACTACATAAATATGTATATTTTGCATATTTTTAGAAAGTATATAGGATAATTTCAGTGGCAAGGGGGGGGGGGGTTATTTTTAAAGAGGCAACTTCTCAATCAAAGTTTCCTGTGTTAGGAAGCCAAAAAAATTAGTATGGGCATGGACTCCACGCATCCCCACTCCCTCTCCCCCCCCCAAAATAAATTAATTGAGATAAGTAAATGATGAATGATAAAAAAAATAACAAAATACAGTAAAACACGATTTTTGCCAACACACTTATGTTGAATTGAGTTACAGCGAAGTGCTTTTATTCCGTGACTTAATTTTGTATTTTTATCTTCATAACGAATTTCGCTCATAATAATGCAAAATCATCCGTCGATCCCTGGCACTGCTTTTAAACATGTTTAACTTGTATTCAACATAATTAATCTTTTTCCTGCCATGTACAGCATTTGATAACATATATTATATAGGAATTCATAGAATTTCTAATTTTCCCAACTAATAATGAAAATTATGACTACTTACTTGATTTGTTTAGGACACTTTAATCATTTCTCTGAAATGTTGTTGCAAGTGGTGTCATGAGGGTATTCATTTTCTTTTACATTGAAATCCAGGGCATATCATTTTATCTAAAATTAAAGTAAATTTCTCATTTTAAATTTCTGGTATTTGGAAGTGTCTGACAGCTAAAAGTTCAGCACTGAGCAGGATTGATCAAATCTGACTAAGTTATTGAAAAAATATTTTAATTTAGTTTTTATGCAAACAATGCATACAAAGAATTTTCATAAATTGATATTATTTGCATATATACCTGGATAAATCCTTAACTGTGAAGAACTGCAACATCCTGTTTTATTCAACACTCTTTCAATGTGATGAGCATCTTCTGAATTGAAATCGTGAATATTTTGGTAGGGTTGAGAGATGGATGTGTCCAAGACTGATAACACACCCAAGATTATCAGTTTGCAGTGTTTTGATTGACATTTCTTCAGTTAGTGGCACCACATGTTTCCATTCAAATGTGTATGGAAGGGTCGCAGTTGCACATGTGAACAGTTATCATCTAAATTCAACTGTCGTTTGAAGGGGAATTCGAAATTGGAGAAATTAGACATTGATATATATCTGTGTGTTATACTGTGATAAAGTTATATAATTAGTTTTGGTCTAAAACTTGAGGTGCGTGATGAAGCAAGTAGAGACACATGCATGATTTTCAAATGTCAATGGATGTTCAACTTATAGAGAATTTACTGGTCAATGCACTGACTTTTCATAAATAAATATTGGATGAACTATACTAAAAAAGCTAAGGGTAAGAATACTTTTCCTGAAAGATTTTTTTCATTTAATAAATATCATAAAATTTCAATTGTTAAAGAAAATTGGCATTGTTTAAGTGTAAGAAAGCATCGCATTATACAACAGTTTTATATCATAATGGTAAATGCAGGGGTCCAAGGGAATGGTATAACTTTTTTGATCAATTCCTTGTTGTAGATTTATGTCTCTTGCACGATTCAAACAGCTAGTTGCCTTTTTTTCTCATTTAAAATAAAAATAAACATTTACTCTTTATTCAGCAGATATACACTCCTATATCCAGAGAAGTAACCTAATGAACTCAAAATAAAATGTGATCATGTATACTCCTAAAGGAGTGGTACCAACGAGTTTAGTGTCTGTAATAATTAGAGGCTTTTCACAAAATTGAGTGAAAAATGATTTCCTAAAATAATAATTGTCAAGAATGACACGTACTTGATCTTGTGATTGAGTTATGACCCCCAAATCAAAAGTGGTCATATATTTCTTAGGAGGACTACAGATCTAGTGCATTAAATTATTTTTCAAACATTAGAATCTCAAGTTACTTAAATATTGAGTAAACAATACTTTTCTATTTCTAGATCAGTTTGAGCCTTGTGCTTTTCACCTTGTAACCCAAAATCAGTAGGGTCTTTTTTCCTTAGGGAGTACCAGTATACTAAGTTTGATGTCTGTAAAGCAAAGGGTTCCCCAAATTTTAAGCAGACATTATTTTTCTGTGTCAGAATAGTCTCAACCTTGAAATTTGACTTTATGAAATCAACAGGATTATCTACTCTTTTACGTTAGGGAGTACCTGGGTGTACAGCTTTCTTCAAATCCATTTCTCCTCTGATTCATGTATAAAGTTATATGATAACATTTGAAATCAGAAGAGGGGTATTCGACATGAATCCATTGTCAACAGTTGGAAGAGAAATGTTCCTCCAGTCCAATGTCAAATTTTGAAATGGGGAGAGGAACGCTCAGTGTATTAAGATTCATGGTTGTAGTGTTTTTGATAGGAATTGGTAGAGGAACGTTCCTCAAATGTACTGTTTATATAAATGTAGTATGTATTATCAGTTGAAGTTGACTGATGAATGTTTGTCATATTGTGTGTTAAAACTTGTAAATACAGTGTCAAGTTGAAAGAGGAACATTCCTCCAGCTGTGTATATAGTATCAATATTTGAAATTGGATGAGGAACGTTCCTCAAATATGTTGTGTTTAGACTAGTAAATCCAGTGTCAATAGTTTGAAGAGGAACGTTCCTCCATTGTATATGGTGTATATAGTATCAATATTTGAAATTGGAAGAGGACCGTTCCTATAATGCCTAATATTTGAAAATTCATGAGATGCCTACGGTAATAAGTAGATTTGAGAGAGGAACGTACCTCATCTCTCTGGTCATACCAAATGCACCAGAAGTTCAGAGAGAGGAACGTTCCTCAAATCTCTGCTCATAACAAATACACCAGAAGTTCAGAGAGAGGAACGTTCCTCAAATCTCTGGTCATAACAAATGCATCTGAAGTTCAGAGAGAGGAACGTTCCTCAAATCTCTGGTCATAACAAATGCATATGAAGTTCAGAGAGAGGAACGTTCCTCAAATCTCTGCTCATAACAAATGCACCATAAGTTCAGAGAGAGGAACGTTCCTCAAATGTCTGGTCATAACAAATGCATCTGAAGTTCAGAGAGAGGAACGTTCCTCAAATGTCTGGTCATAACAAATACACCAGAAGTTTAGAGAGAGGAATGTTCCTCAAATCTCTGGTCATAACAAATGCATCTGAAGTTCAGAGAGAGGAACGTTCCTCAAATCTCTGTTCATAACAAATGCATCTGAAGTGTAGAAAGAGGAACGTTCCTCAAAAGTCTAGTCATAACAAATGCATGTGAAGTGTAGAAAGAGGAACGTTCCTCAAATTATTAAAAAATCTTCAAAAAGGGAACTTGTGGAGACACATATAAGGATTTTAAGACCAAAATGACTTCAGATTGTAAACCTTGGGTGAAAAAAAGGGAATTTTGATTTTCCCTTTTATTTTTGGATTGTGTTGTTTGTAAACTATAGTTTACAATCGTAAACTATAGTTAAGAGTTGTTAATCATAGTTTCACAAATATTTATCAGATCGTTAACTATAGTTAACGGTTTGTAAACTATAGTTTACAAATTGTGAAACTGTATTTATCAGATAATCTATGTTTTGCAATCGCAAATGATTGTTTTCGGTGTTAAGTATAGTTTACGGTTGTGAAACATAGATTATCGCGTTAACTATGGTTTACAGATGTAAAATATAGATTAACGTTGTTAACTATAGTTTATAGTCCGTAAACTATAGTTTACAACCGATAAACCTAGTTTATCGACTGTGAAACTATGTTTAGCTCATTTTTGTGAATTTGGCGTGCCATAAATTTGATGTCAGTCAGTGTTGTTTATTTTCTAGGAATTTAACCTCACGGAGGATTTTAACAGAATGTCTCAAACAAGGGATTACCTAGGTAAGTGTCAAGCTAATT
>NW_026940584.1:0-12077 GCF_032062105.1 Saccostrea cuccullata | reverse complement strand
CTCCAAACAGTATATTGGTGAAACAGGAGATCTCCGCAGGAGAGTTAATAACCACCGCTCGACCATTAGGACCAAAAAACTCAATGAACCCGTTGGGGAACATTTCAACCTTGAGGGTCACAAATGGGAGGACATGACAGTAGTGGTGATTGACCATAACCCAGGATGGACAGATGCTCAGAGAAAAAGCAAAGAGAAGTTCTGGATGCAC
Organism: Saccostrea cuccullata; assembly: GCF_032062105.1. Taxonomy (NCBI): domain Eukaryota; kingdom Metazoa; phylum Mollusca; class Bivalvia; order Ostreida; family Ostreidae; genus Saccostrea; species Saccostrea cuccullata. The sequence goes on along the minus strand of NW_026940584.1, from coordinate 11,866 downwards.
AGATTGAAGTCATTCCGCCCTAATGGCATTAACAAACTGAATGACTTCACCAGAATGAACGTAAACTAGACCCAATTCCTGATGATACCATACAAGATTATTCTCTCAATTTAGTGTTAACTCTACTGTTAATTTGCGTCACAAACTCTCGGACAACCCACAAAAATATCTATTGTTAAAGCTTTTGTTAAAAAAATTTTTTTCCCGGTAATAAATCCTTAAATTTATAATGGATCATAATTCATATGTTTAAATATCCCTGCTATATTATTTTTCTTTGATTATTCTTTATTAAGTAAAGTTATGCCATTTTGAGAGAATGAAACACTGTGCGATTTACTGATTATCGTAATTGATTAGCATAATTAATGCGTTCAATTATCACAAAACTATTTATTGTTTACGCTTTTGTTAATTTTTTTTCCCGGTAATAAATCCTTAAATATTTCAAAATTTATAATGGATCATAATTCATATGTTTAAATATCTCTGCTATATTTTTTTTTCTTTGATTATTCTTTATTAAGTAAAGTTACGCCATTTTGAGATAATGAAACAATGTACGATTTACTGATTATTGTAATTAATTAGCATAATTAATTCGTTCAATTATGTAAATCGCACTTCACCCGAGTATACCCGATAGACCGGACGCATTTCACAGCGGTCCGGATTTCTTTCTTTATCAGTGTTCTTAATATTTCCAATTCAACATGTAATTATGTAAATATCTAGTGTTTAGTAGTTTAGTAGTAGTGCTAGTTCTTTGTGTTTCTCTTTTTCCTTTGTTTTTATGACTTTTTAACTTTTTTCTTTGTCCTGAGGAAGGGACAGGGCGTCCCGAAAATTTGACAATTTTTATTGTTCGTGTCGTTGGTCATTTTAGTGCTTTATATATATATATATATATATATATATATATATATATATATATATATATATATATATATATATATATAGATATATATAATGTATAACTAAGACATGTTTCATTGTATTTTGCAGATAGATTGTATTTGGAATTTTGGATATATTTCTTGGGGTCATCATCCAGTGCGTCGCTACTTAAAGTCGCGTGTTAATTGTACATATATACGAATAACCTGGTTGATAGGCGCTCAACATACTTTATATCTGTGTTCTGTTATTTATTTTCTAAGTACTTAGAATAGAAATATTTTATGTTCGGATGAGTGAAACGAATGAGAACATAACAAAAAGTAACCTAGATATACATTACATTGACAAACACATTAATAAAATTAGAATATCAGCAGTCTCTAGGGTCGATAGAATGGCCTTGTCAGCAAATACAATTTTATCACTGAGTCAAATGCGGACTAAGGATTTTATAGTCATTGTTATTCCATTATTTACATACTGAAATGACGTTATTTCCGGCGGGTGAGACCGGTCAACAGAAGATGTTCACTCCTCCATGGCGCCAAATCACACCTCTGATGTTTTGGGTGTCCGGTTTGTTCTGTTCCTATTTTGTATTGTTTACAGTGGCAATATCACGTATCTCTTCAAAAACAGACTTGTTAAAATTTTCCTATAGGATTTGGAATTTTTTTCATACTCATAAATGTATATACTTTCCGAAAATTACAAATTTTATAAGTAAATAATTCTGATTATTTCATTAAAATTAATAAATATTTATGATACATAAATATTTACATCGCAACGCGTTCGAGGTTCCACATTCCATGCTATACACGCACATGACGCATGCGTATAGTTTTCATAAACAAAACAGCATGGTAAGAGAGGGAATCCCGGTAGGCCTGCTACATTGACAAAGTCGACCAAAACGAAAAACAAAACCAAAATTAGGGATTGAAATTAAAAAACAACTTTCCTGACAAATAATTAGTAGGGAGATTAATATAATCATTGGATGAGGAAGAAACGGGACCTCGACGACATTCACGTGTGGCTCGCGAAGGTTCTACCCTACAGGTTTGTTGATACTCGTACATGCTATCATTTCTCGTATCTCCATAGCTTTCAAAGAAAAAAATCAGTGTAAACTCAACATAAAAATGCAATTGTAACATATTATTGCCATTAGAAGTGCAAATTGTATTGGAACTGCAGAAAGATATTTTGTTTGACATTTTGCCGCGATGAAGTATGATTTGGTGGATTTTCCTTTCCTGCACCCCAATACACAAAGCGTCAACATTTGTACTTAATCATGTTAAATTCGTCTGAATGCAGACTAAATTGTTAACTATAATTAATTTACCGGAGAGTTAAGATATTTTGATTCTGAGAATTGCTTTTAACTAGTATTCCATTATGATTGTAAACCCTAAATTGTATGCACGTGCCATTTTAGAAATCACATGGTACAAGTAAACAGGTCTAAGTTGTACGACCCTTGATTTTCCGGCAGATTCAAATTACTTTAATTTTGTATGAGGAGATAATATTTATTTTTCTCAAAATGCTTACTTCAACTTTTTACCTTTTTCCTGAATGATATATTGTGTAAATTTGAATGAAAAAGCACACCATTTGCAGCCGTATTGCTGCTTTAATAGACTTTTGAGCTTGAATACTGTGCTTTATCTTTTTATCTTTCATGTGAAAGCTAAGTTCCTGTACATTTTTGTCTTTTCAAGCATTCCATCTTTTTCAGATTCAGAGACACCCGTATTTTCAATCATTGTTGATTCTCTTACATTGCTATAGATAGTCTCTCCTCCCTCTTGTACCAAACATGTATCACAAAAATATCAAAGAGGGAATGTGTTTATCTATTTACTTTTGAGAAATATTCTTTGTAATATAAATGGAAATATAAAAAGATACCTGAAAGTGAAGATCTCAAACCTGTTATCCCAATATTTGTAATTGTTTTCTTTTCTTTTTTTCTGTAAATATAAAAGTCACATAAAATAAGATAAAATTTTAATTAATCTAAAGGAAAAACTTACTTTTGAAATATTAATAACTTTCAAAGGACTTACAATTGCCTCCTTAGTTTGTAGACCGTCCCCAAAACGATGAAGATAAGGACACCACATGTAATACCTAAGTATTATCATTTGTAAACTAGTGTTTGTATAAAGTTCCATACTGTTGTTCTGTGCTGTATTTGCATAAATCATGAAATATTGAAAAAAAATCTTGAATTATTTTAAATTGCTGTTTTTCAAACTTTTCCCTATCTTAAAATTAAAAATCCATTAATTTTTCAAATTTATATGATACTGTTTTCCATCCTTTTTTCCTGCATTGTTAGCATATTGCTTTTAAAGATCATTAGAACATATGTAATACGGTGTTATACAATTTGTATCTCTCTCTCTCTCTCTCTCTCTCTCTCTCTCTCTCTCTCTCTCTCTCTCTCTCTCTCTCTCTCTCTATATATATATATATATATATATATATATATATATATATATATATATATATATATATATATATATATATATATATATATATATATATATATATATATATATCACAAAGAAATCACAAAGAAATTCACTTTTACATGGATACGCAATTCCGCCCCAGCCCGGGGTTGAACTCTCGACCTTCGGAATCTGTCTCCTAGCAGTGCAGGAACAGCGCGCTAGATCGCTCGGCTATCTAGACAAGTTAATAAACTTGCTTTCGATGCCGATGGAATTCTCGCGGCGCTGCCCTACACTACACGGTCATTGAGAATAGAAGTTATTTGGACATTAGTTTTAACAGAGGATTGTTAGTAGTGTTGGCAATGAGTACCCGGTTAACCGTCGAACGATGCGAGTATCGGTTAGTAAAACTGCTATTCGGTTACTCTCGCATGAAAAAAACTACATAGTTAAAGCATATAAAATGATTGTTTTATAATTTATAAATGTATATACATACACATTTCACTAATTTTAGATACCGTTAGACTTAATCTAATAGATGGTTGTAGTGGATCAAATTGTTTTGATTAGTTTTCACAGTTTATATAATTAGTAGCTTTGATTGCTTGGGGTATACAACTTTTGAAGGACTGAGTTATGATTATAATTTGATAATTTAACGAGATGCCGCCTCAGACAAATTAAGCTTGGAGTGTAACTGTAATTAAGAAAGTTGATTCAAAATCTCAACATATTAACTATAAATTACGGAGTATGTAAATAATCATTATTCACCTTGTTAGAGACATATTTCGGGGGCTGAAAAGGGAAGCAATTGTTAGACGGTGATTGACGATGTCTTTATTTGTCTTCTACGTGTGTCTAATTCTTTTTTTTTTCTTTAATCTAAAATAAAAATTCGTTGACAAAATCACACATGTGTGTAATGTAAATATAATGTCCATATACAGTATATTTGTGTTCTACTACTACTCATAAGTAAAGCATAAGGTAAATAAAAGATGTGGATACTTTTACGAAAAATCATCCGAGTAACCGGGTACTCGGAAGATGAAGCGAGTAACCGATTTGCCAACACTAATTGTTACCAATACATGTTGTAATGAAATTAATTATTGTTTATAAAGCACAATTTACAACAACTCTTAAACTAACATAACTGCCCTAAGTGAAGAAATATTAATATAGAAAGCACAAAGATATTCACTTTTATAAGGATACTCACTTCCGCCCCAACCCGGGGTTGAACTCTCGACCTACGGAATCTGTCTCCTAGCAGTACAGGAACAGCGCATTAGACCGCTCGGCTATCTAGGCAAGTTATAAAACTTGCTTTCGATGCCGATGGAATTCTCACAACGCTGTCCTATACTACATGGTCATTTAGAAAAGAAGTGATTTGGACATTAGTTTTAACAGATGTTTGTTACCAATACATGTTGTGATTAAATTAATTTTATCTATAAAGCACAATTTACAACAACTCTTAAAGTAATATAACTGCCTTAAGTGAAGAAATATTAATATAGAAAGCACAAAGAAATTCACTTTTATAAGGATGCTTATATATATACATAATTTTTTTAACAATAAGATAAAATACTCACGAAACATGACAAATTTGAGAGTCTTCGGAAAAAATTGAATTATTAGTGGTACAAAATATCAAAACCAACCAGAACAAGAACCTGTATTCCATTTGGCTTTGTTAATTGTTAATAGTTAAGAAGTAAGGCATAAAAATGTATGATCATATTAAAAAACTACACACAATTTAAAATAGAAAATATTTCCTTGTTGACAGATGATTATCTTGAACTTCAAACTTTAAAAATACGTGATTCTTGAATGACTGTATAGCTACAAAATTATCACGATAAAAAAATTGCGTTCCTCTTTGCCATTCAGTGTTCGTAAAAAAAATAAGAGATGGGATGTTGTGCCCCAAAAGAGTCAGAATACCCTGTCAATCGTGAATACCTGCCGCCTGCTCCTAGATTTGATCGTAAATAAAATGAAATTTGTTGCATAAAAGATTTCAAAAGGCTTTTAAAAATATATGGGATGCTCACTCCTCGATAGCACCTGACCCCACCTCTGATGATTTGGAGGTCCATGGTTGGTCCTGCTCCTATTTCGTTTTGTTTTTATTGAGTTTCAAGCTTGAATACTGTTCGATATCTCCATGTTATATTACATTTTGTGTAACACTATTATTTAATAAAAGAAATCAATACCCATGGTATATTATGAACATTGTTAATTTTTATTGTTTAACTCTATCTTCAATTCATAACATATTTGAAGTCTGAAATGTTACAAGAAATTTTCTCGCTGAAACCAAGGTCTAAAATGAACAATAGAACTTAGAAATGTGGAATTTTAAATTTATGTTTAAGCTGCTTATTTATTCTATAATACCAAGAAGAGCATGGTCAATAACTCCAATATTTTATGCAAAATTAAAATGGTGCCCGCGATTGTATTTATCTTAAAAAAGTTATAAAACATTAAATACAAATATGAAGTGTATCCTTATGAAAACTTGTGCTAATCCTTAATTGTACTGAACTACAAATCCTATAATTTTATAACGATTTCCTTAGCTTTTTACATTGCATAATGTAAGTTATTTATTTGAAATTTTTTAATTAAATCAATGATGTATTAAATATTGAACGTAATTGATTTCAAAGTACAACATCTTTCCGAATATACTAAAGATGATAGATTATGGATATGTTTAAAACGTTTTTTTAATCAAAACTATGAATTCCTTGACTTTGAGACCTGAACTTTAATCGTGTTAATAAAACAGAACAGGTGTAGAGACAAAAAATAAGCTAAATTGCGCTTTGATTAAAAAGTTATATACAACCATTCCCGACTTTAAATTCAAGTCCAGGCTTTTGATATAATTGACAGCTGCTATTTCAATAAAAATGGAACTCGTAAATTTACTTACCTTTTTAGTGGTCATTTACAAATCTATTTTGTTAAAAGACATTCTATTTATACACACAAGTACTCTGAAGTTGACATAAGAAAGATGTTGAGTTTCTGATTGACAATATCTATGTCGTTTTGGAGACCGGGTCTTCCACCAATCTATTGGAATTTCCAGGGGTACCAATTGCGCTCCTTTATTAGCAGACCTGTTTTTGTATTCATATGAAGCAGAATTTTTGCAAAATTCTTTTACACTAGAAAAAACACACTTGCTTTGTCCTTCAACTCGACATTTAGATATATTGACGACGTATTGTTAATTAACAATATACATTTTATAGCTCACAATTTTCAATACGGTCCTGACCCCCTTACCCTTCCGTGCATGGTTCTATATCAGGTCAACGCCTATCGTTACATAGTTTTAAGACTAGCATTATTCTCGTCACAATGTCGAACACTAGGTGATAGAATAGCTGCCAAGCTTACGTTTGTCGTGATTGTGGCTGAACCCTCGACCTGCCGATTTGTCCGAATTATACAGCACTTAATGTAAAATCACTGACATAAGAACTTAAGAATTCTATGCACGTTGATTTTCCAACGTTCTCTTCTTAAATAGTATTTCCATTCATCTTTATAATAATATTATAATCTTAAAGCTATTCAAAACTAGTGATATTTAGCAACATAATTGTTATTTGTATAACAATTTAAAATGATATGTTTTTAAACTAAAGCGCTATATACATACGTATTTGTCTTTTTATGCCCCTGCAAACGAAGTTTCGGGGGTATATAGTTTTTGTAGTGTCCGTTCTTCTGTCTGGCTGTCTGTCTCTCTCTTTGTCTGTTTGTCCGCAAAAAATTTAACCTTGCCCATAACTTTTGATTTAGTGGAGCTATGACTTTCATATTTCACATGTGTATTTCTTGTGACAAGACCTTTCTTTGGGTATCACCAAATTTGACCTTTTGACCTTGGAGTTTGACCCACTTTTACACAAAAATTCCAAACTTTCACTTTGGCCATATCTTTTGAACATTAAATACCAGGACATCTATACTTCACATATATATTTTTGTTAAAAGACTTTTCATTGCATACCAACAACTTTGACCTTTTGACCTTGGAGATTTCAGTACTTGTGAAAAAACTATAACCTTGGCCATAACTTTTGAATGGTAAGGGAAAGGCTTTCATACTTCACTTATGTAATCCTTGTGAAAAGACCCTTCATTTGATATCAATAACTTTGAGCCTTTGACCTTGGAGTTTGACCTACTTTTTAAAAGCAAACCTTGACCATAACCTTTAAATGGTTAGAGCTAAAGCTTTCATACTTTACATATTTAATTCTTTTGTTAAGACCTTTTGTTTGATAGCAAAAAAAAATTGACCCTTTGACTTTGACATTAGAGTTTTACCTACTTTAAAAACTGTTTAACCTTGGCCATAACTTCTGTACAGTTAGGGTATGGCTTCCATCCTTTACATATGTATTCTATGTAGCAAGATACCAATTGCCTTGACCTTTTGACCTTAACTTTGGAGATTTTTGTACTTTTGAAAAAACTTTAACCTTGGCCATAACTTTTAAACGCTTAGCGCTAGTGATCTCATACTTCACTTATGTAATCCTTGTGAGTAGACACTTCATTCGATACAATGAACCTTGACGCTTTGACCTGGACGCTTTGACCTACTTTTTGAAATTTTTAACCTTTGCCATACCTTCTGAACAGTTAGGCCTAGGGCTTCCATACTTTATATATGTATTTATTGTGGCAAGACCTTGAAAATTTCAATACTTATGAAAAAACTTTAACCTTAGCCTACTTTAATATTTCACAATTGTATTTTCAGTGAGAGTGCCCCACTTTTAATAACAATATACACGGATGTATTCAAAAAATTGCATTTAAGAAAATGTTAATCTCTGCTATGTTGCCATACGGGGGCATCAGTTTTCACAAACACATCTTGTGATTTGAAATTGTTTATAGTTCTTATTATCTGTTCTACGTTTCCGTGACAAGGTTTCGTCCGTGTTATAGTACGTTGAATTTTGTAGACTTGCAATGTATTTCATAAGGATAATAACATTGAAGGAAAGTATTAAAAGCTTTAAACTTACATCATACATGTGAGGTTTTAATTTTAGTGCAATATTCAACTAATTTAAATGCGTTTTATGTAGAGATGTCAAATCGGTCAATTTTCAATACTCGGTTACTTGGACGTTTTTCCGATCGAGTACCCGGGTACTCGGTAAAAGTGTAAATAAAGATGAGCAAGTAAATTGAAGACTGTAAAACATTGTAAACTCTTGTAGAAATAAAACCAGATGCACTGATAGGAGGCTTATCCGTAAATGTATTTCTGTTGTAATAATGATGAGCACTTCGTGCCCGACGAAATTTAATATAACAATTTTTAAATTCAATTTATTTATCAGATAAACACAAGAAATAAAATCATAAGTTGTTCACAGTGTTTTTGTTTAAAAAAAATATTCTGCTCCGTAATTGTAATGTAACTCTTTGTCGCGTTTGACAACCAGGTATCAGTCGTCAGAGCTACGTACAGTATCAACTTCAACTTGATCAAGTTCTCCTAACAGAGTGAATTTACGATTTTAGTACACTTGTTCGATCCGAGATTTATATAGTATTAGGGGACGGTATTTTGTAGTTTGATGCAACAATGGACATCAGTTTTTTAAAAGCCTTTGCCTTCAACCAGTTGTATTGGCATGTAATCAAACACAACCATATCAACAATCGCACGTATAATATCATCCGCTCTTTTCCCGAGAATTTACCGCTTGTCGGAGAATTGACAAAATTATCTAATTTATTTAAACATAATGGATCTTAAACGATGTTCAGTGAAAACAAATAATTAAAGCCAAACAAAAAATAAGGGAAGAAGGCAGCCGAGGGTGAGAAAAACCAGGTACCCCAGGTGCTTGGTCACGATAATTACTGTATAAACATTGCCACAGGCGATAACGGTCATTTAGAGTCGTAGTAAACCCTAATTACTGTATGTACAAGTGCAAAGAGCATTTTACGTTTTAAAACAGATTGTTTAATGCAGTAATAAATAAGCTTAGAAATATTTAAAAATATACATCCGAGTACCGATTTTAGTATTCGATACTCGGACATTCGATCGAGTACCCGGTTAACCGGGTACTCGTTGACATCCCTAGTTTTATGTGATGATTCTAAATTTTTCAAAATTGATTGTTCAGAACATTAAAAATATGTACAAGTTTCATTTATCATACAGTAGATCACTAAATTTTCGCGACACCTTATTTTCGCGAGATAGTCATTGACTCTTGATTAGCGAGACAAAATTTTCGCGAATTGTGGTTATTGCTCTATATAATCTTAAGGAATACTATCAAACGCAAGAATTAAATTTTTGCAAGAACACTGTCTCGCGTAATTACGCAAAAATAAAGATCTCGCGAATAAAAAGTGATTTACAGTAAGCCAATCCGACGATCACATTTCTCTTCTTCAGAACAGTTGCATTTGTGACGACACCCAAGGCCATAAAATCCAGCTGTACAATGTTTTCTACAATTTTCTCCCCAGGACCCAATGCAAGCTTTAAGATTTCATTTTCAGTGAGGTTTTGATACTTTTTAAAAGAAATTGTATTTTAAAGTCGAAACTGAAGAAAAAAACCCATTTATTTAGAACAAAAAGACATACGCTCAGAAAATTCTCTTAAGTTTAAAAAGAGCTCACAGCATTCAGTAACTTCTGTTTTACTATGAACGTAAACAAAGAAATAATGAGAAATTATCACCATATGTGGTCTTGAAGTATTCCAGTTAACACGGAATTAAAGGCACCACAGAGTCTGCCACCTCTGACGTGTTGGAGGTCCGTGTTTTCTCTGCTCTTGTTTTATGTTGTTTCATGTACTTTTGAGCTTGAATACTGGATGCTATTTCCTAATATTTCATTGAATTGAAATATATGGAGATTTTGGATAGATTTCAAGCTCAAAAGTCCCATATTACAAAATAGGAGCAGAGCAAACACGGACCTCCAAATGTTAGAGGTGGTGTCAGATGCCGTGAAGGAGTAAGCATTCCCTGCCGACCGGTCACATCCGCTGTGTACGCCATGTCATGATCAGGAAAAAACGGATATTTTCATCGACAATGCAACGTTTATAATGGCCTAGGAATTAGAATGATAAACATCGTTCAGCATTTGACTCAATGATAAACTGTATTTGTGGACAAGCAGGCATGTTCATGAAACTTTCCTAAGATTTGTCCTAAAACTATTCCTAAGATATGACTTAGGAAGAAACTTAGGAACATCCTAAGATCAACTTAGGACATATCATAAGATGTATCTCGACGGTGACTTAGGGACATCTTAAGTTAGGACATCCTAACTTACAATGAACAATTTTTTCTTAAACATTTATCGATAAATGTATAATTTTGGAGACATTTTACGGGAAAGAAATTAATACATGTAACATTAGAAAAAGAAATCCATTTATATTTCCATGTGACATCAGTATATTTTAATGTTTGCATTTTTTTGGGGGGGGGGATATTATAAAATATTTAATACCGCTTGTAAATCGTATTGTAACAAACAAATTGTAATTCAGATTTACAGTTTAAAAAATCATAACCTCTGAGTGATCTACCTTGATGATGATTATGTTATGAAGTTTTATAAAAGTTTACTTAATTTTTTTGATGAATAAGCTGATTGAAAGCAAAATGAATTTTGTAGGACACTAAAAAGTATTCAATGAGGGAAAACCAAAAAAGCCAACATTTTATTCTTGAATAATAAAACTCTCAACAGTTTAAATATTTGAATGACAACTTTTTTTTAAATTTTGTATGTTCTCCCAACCGGTTAATTAAAAAATTAGAACATGTCGATAGCTTCATTGTCTCATAATAGGGGGTGGATGGCTGTCCCCTCCTTATTTTCCGAAGACAAGTTTATTGGTATTAATCTATGATGGAAGTTTTAATAAATGACGAATATGTATATCGCAAAAAAGTCATGTTAGAATGATCAGAAGTTGTACTGTATCTGTATCTATAGACCAATCATTAGCATATGAAAGAGGGGGTATTTGTTTCTATATTCGCACAATGTATTATGACATTTTAAACATAAGAAGGGGTGGGGTGGCGGTCATAATACAACGTTTGTGATGAATGTCTTTGACAGTCACATAACAACGGTCATGAAAGGGGGGGGGGCGAGAAAAAATTAAACTTACGTGAGAAAACTAGACAATCAAAAAAGGGAAAGAATGTTGTCCAAACTCGAAAATCCTATTTTGGAGAGAGAGAGAGAGAGAGAGAGAGAGAGAGAGAGAGAGAGAGAGAGAGAGAGAGGGGCGGGGTCTAGGTTTCAACTTCTTTCATAGTCCTTTTTTCATTCCAACATTACCCTCATTTAAATAACCTTATTTGTCTTCAATTACTTTGTATTTGATATGCAATGAGCAGATCGACCGATAATAA
>NW_026940583.1:0-12035 GCF_032062105.1 Saccostrea cuccullata | reverse complement strand
CAATTGTGTGCTTTATTTTACATATATGTATGATTTTAATGTTCCAAGTACGTAGATCTACATGTATACGGTAGAGCGTAGTCTGCATACATGTAACAGTCATTGTTCATGTTTCAACGTAATCACATGTGCGAAGGGCCTATTTGTAATGTGTATTATGACTGAAATAATTGTGGTCAGGTCGTTCAGACTTTTTAGTCCATCTTGCTGTTTGAATACTGGACACCCGTTGGTATTTACACAGGCACCTGAATTTTTATAATAGTCGCAAATAAGCCAAATATCGAAAAATTCTACCCTCTCTAGGGCCTATATTGTATATATATAAATACACAAGGTGTGCAACGCCAATTTGACCCCCACCGGTTCAGGCTGCAATTTAACATATAAATCGGACATGCCTACCGGTTTGCGTGTAGCATTGGTTAATATGATATTTCTCGCTATACATTTTTTTTGTTTAAATCCAACGCGTTGATAATGCAAACAACTAAAATTATGCAAACTTCGAATTTCGTTCCAAGGCCCAATTGCCATCAGCTGACGTCACGGAAATGTAATCTCTACACCAAATGCTCTAATACATAAATTAATCAAACATATGTTAAACTAGAGCCAGCTCATTGCAAAGCAACGAGTAGGTCTTCCGTCGGAGCTACGGCAGGGGAAAATGACCTTGAGTAAAGGTCATGCCACGTTTAATGTTCAAGCAATCTTTTAAGGGTAGATATCATCTTATTATGTTTTCTTTAAAAAAGGATAGTAAAGGAATTTTTGGGACCTTGACCTTTTCAAAATGACCTTGGGTCACACCAACACACGCTGGTGATGAGCATATCCCATTTGTGTGCTACCGTATTGACAAATTCACACATGTTTTTTTTTTTTTTTAAACAATGCATCCAGCCAAAATATCTTATCCTAAATGACCTTGATTCAAGGCCATAACACACTGCATGATTTAAGCCATACCTTTTTTTTTTAGATAGGCCTTGTCACAGCTAATATACATGTGTAAAAAGTTATGGTTAATTTTAAGCAATGTTTAAATTTTGGAAAAGCCGGATAAACTTCAAAGGGCATATATACTAGTATTTGAAATGATTTTATCACAGGTTACATACATGTGATGTTTGTGCAAAATGAAACCCACTCTCCTCATTAAAAAGTTTTGATCAAGCCTCAAGGTCAAGTTGTCAAAAGTCAGTGTATTTTGAAAAGAGTTGTCTTAGGTAATACACAGGGATAAAATAAAAGCTATATCTCTTCTTATTCAAAAGGAATGAGCATTGTTAATGTTTTTGAAAAGTTGGTCAAACTTCAAGGTCAAAGGGTAAAAAATCAGTGAATTTTGAAAGGTGTTGTCACAGTTAATACATTTTTTTTTATAAAATGGAAGCTTTCAAAAGTTATGGTCAATTTAAAGTAATGTTTTTTTTTAAGTGGGTAAGTCCAAGATCAAGGTCACAGGGTCAAAAATCACAAATATTTGAAAATCAGATGTCACAAATAATGCACACGTGAAACATCAACGTCCTGTTTCAACTCATTCAATAGTTAATATCAATTTTAAAAGTTATCGTGACAGATGGACAAACGGCTGACGAATAAGGTTTAATGTTCCCTAAAAAAATAAATACTGTAATTTGAACATGATAAATTGAGAAGTACGAATAATAAAAAAAATTTAGAAAATATTTGAATATAAATCAGGTTTCCTACATGAGATTTCCTTAAAGACTATTAATGCATATTATTAAAGTACATGAAATACATGTACGTTGGAGGTTAAGACCGGAGACCGGTCATTTCGATGAGAACATATACACAACTGTCTCGTTACGGGGTAGGTGGTGTCATAAAAGGATTAAATTCGCCTGATTCCCCCTTATTTTTTTAAAGTCTGTCTTTGCGCTGCTAATGATTTATATTGTTTAAACAGAATTTAATTTTATGAAAAGAATTATTTTTAATGCTTCTTTTTGACATATGTTTAAATTATTTACCTATGAATTTGAGTTTAAGGATGTACAACACACCTACCCCAAAAAATTCCTGTCGTTTAATTTTAGTTATTTTTTTATATTTATTACATGACTATATCTAATGCATGTATGCATATTTTTGAAAAAATAGTTCGAGTGGTTTTTTGACAGGAACTTACAAAAGTTACCCCCCTTTATTTTTACAAGGAGAGAAAATTTTTAATCAATGAACTACTTAAACCTTGATTTTCAAAAAAGCCAGGTTAATATAAATGTCAAATTTCATTGGCTTATTTCTTTAACCATTTAACACAAAAACATAGTCATCTTTTTGATATAAATATCATCAAAATAATTTTTAAAGACCTTAAACTGAAAAACTATGAATTATCTAAGCCTTGAAAATTGTGTATTTTTCAAATTCAAATTTTTTTTGTGGAAAAAACCTGTAGTTTAATTTTGGTAAAAAACTTTCTTTAGGTAGCTGGTAGTAAAAATAATCTTTATAATTTTTTGTATAATTTTTGTACGACCAGTTTTGATTTAATAGCGGAAAATTGCCCCCCCCCCTTTTCTCAAAAAACACATTCCCGCGCTTTTTCAGACCGGGGTCGACTTTGTTATATGAATCTACAAATACACATTAAAAAAAAATTAAATTGGAATACTGCTTTTGCTTCAAAAATATATTAACTTACAAATTTAAAAGTTCTCATATGTAAAGCGTCTTTAAATGTAAATTTTTGGGCTTTTTTTGCCCCCTATCCCCCCATTCCCTTTTTTTCGTCGCAGACCTTTACGTTTGACGAAACGTCGTTTACAGTGCAAATATACTGGTATTTCGTCATTTGAATCCCGGAGGTATGCATTATTTTTTAAATTCTGAATGCAGAATAAATAAATATTGACTACTCTTTTTATATGTATCAGGAAATAATTACTGAAGGTTTTTAGTGTTTAGTCCATATATGTATGCGTTATGCATTCCTATCACATGAAACCTGGATACGAATTCAATTTTGTTGTTTGAATATGTTGATTTTTAATTTTATTTCTTTAATTTTATTCATTAAAAAAATGGTGTATGTTCAACTCTCCTGTGATATAAATGGAATAATTGTAGTTTCTTTCATGTCATTATTTCAAACGAGACAGTATGTGGCCGTGGGGATACATCGACATTTGCATAGATGTACATCCCTCATGATATACATGTAGTACGCATTTCTTTCAATGTCGTCGCTTCTAAGGTTAAAATAAAAATTACGAATTCGTCCACATTAATTTCAAAAATCAAACTTTAAACTTTCATCTATTTCAATTTATATCAAATCGCATTTGATTTTTTTCAAAATCTTATAGGCTACTTTTTGGGATTCGAGGAAATGCGAACCGACATTGTTGACAGAAAGTCAAACGATTTGCTGCAATAGGATATTCATAAATGCAGATAATTTCAGTACAAGTGAACAATTCTTTTCAATTCTATACTTACATTGTGTGTATGAGGTCTATAGTATTCAATTCTCGGATTTATCAGGTCTTGATGTAAATGTATCTGATTCTGTGGAAAACCGTGAATAAAGGGAGGAAAATAAGCATCTCCTACATTTTCAGAGTTGTTCCTCTTTGATCAGTAAGGGTCTGAGAACAACATCGATTTAACATTGTAAAAAGTTGTTTTGTTTATTATTGTTGTTTTATCTAATTAAAGAAGAAAAACAATATTTATATCGTAAATGCACAAATTATAATGAAGACCATTAATCGGAATGTTGTATAGCCAATTGTACATAATGAGAATTTTGGCAATGTAAAATAAAATTTTCAGAATAAAAAAAATGCTGCGCTTTATAAAAAACAATTTATTGTATATGAAATGAAATGAAATAAACATTAAGGGATGGTATTTTATGTTTTGTTTTTACGGAGTTTAATCGGGTTAATTAAAAAATACTTATTGATTGAGTATGGTAGGCACAATCACAGCCAAGCCCCATATCCCAATTTTCTTTCATGATTGATATACTCGGGATCGTTTTACTCGTCGTTTTGAGCTTTATTTTTGACGTTAAATTTGACGTCACGTCAAACGTTCAATCTAAATCGCAAGAGTTATCTCCCCCAGTGTGTTGTACGTCTTTAAATAGTAAAAAGGAATTTGTCACTCAGTATTTATCTAAGGAATTAGTGTCAGTCCTCTACATCAAAGAGCGTCTGACTTGTATGTATGATATAAATTGTGTAAATGTGTTAATTAAATTTTGAGTGAATCCCGTTTGTTTTGTGAGATAGTCAGTTTTTAGATCCGCCGTGGACGATCCCGGACGTGAACTTTAGATGTACTGGACATTCCGTCATCAAGAAAATATATTTTTACTCTGGACTATTCCGAGTAACCAAAACGTTTGTGTGTGTGTCGGTGTGTGAGCTTTACAACCTGTCTTTGTTTTCTGTGGTTGATTTATTTATTTTGTCAAAATACAAACTTTATTTTTTTATTGCTTGATTTCGTTTTAAAAAATTTTTATCACAATTCACTTGTTCTATCTTAACCAAATATATTCTACTAAAATAATGATTCCATCTTCTTTGTTAACCTTAAATTGCTTGAAATATAGTGTAAAATCCAGAATGAAAATAATGAATGTTTAAGTGTAGAAATTATTAAGTGTCAAAATGCAATGCAAAATTCCTGAAATCAAATGCAGCAAAAACTGGTACCTCCATTGCCCAAAGAAACTAATACATGTATAGTACATGTACACACTTCGATGCTCGATTGAACACTTTAATCGGCACAAGTTTTAGAAATTAAAACGTTTATATATAGGAAAATTTCAGTGACGCATATTAATATTTTCTTCATTTATTTGACTACCTGCGAATAAAAAAAATATCACGTATGACTATTGGTTAACATTATAATAGGTTATGGATTAATCATGGATTTCAATACCAGTCCTGACCTGTACATACTAGCAGAACAACTAACAAATTAACAGTCTCGACTCTGAAGGAAAACATTGTATCATTTGAGGGAAGGGGGGTTACGTATCGTGATGAGAGGAAATTTGATAATCTCTTTTAGTCCAATAAACACGAAAGAATGGCTTGGAATATTTGTATGCAACATTATTCCTTTTTAAAAAAAGTCTCATTATTCATTTTTTTCCTCTCGTATTCTGAAAGTTTGGTTAATACTTCTCCTTTTTGGGAAAAGGATGTACTTAGTTACAATCATGTACCCGTAAAATGTGTCAAAGTGATATTCTTTTTATTCGAAGAAATAAAAGAAACACATTGGGACAATACAATAGTTATGTATCAATTCAATTCAACTCAAAGTTGCTTCATTTTCATGAGTATTGGAAACGTCACTTCCACTTACAATTTATGTGCGCATTTGCCATGTTTATTTGTATTTGCTAATTTAAACAACATCGCAAATTTTTCTGATATAAAGCAATTAGAATAACTTGATATTGGCCTGTGTACATGTAACGATTGCAATTACTTCAAAGTGGAGGGGGAGACGGGGCCTAAAAAAACCTCGTACTACATGTGTACCTTTCCAATAATAGAATCATCCGTACAAATCAAAAACAAGTTGCAGTATTGATATCCCCATTTTTTTTTTAAAAAACGAGACTATAATGGACTTCACAACGGTAGAATTTAACTTTAATTTATGTACATGTGCAATTAAAATCACTATCAAATTTGGCAGAGTCATCGATAGGTCATCCTGAGTCACCCTTCAGTGTAACCAATGAACTCGTCCATAGATACCTCAGCAGATGAGAAAAGCGCGGGTAACGCAGCACATTTTATTCATTCGTCAAAGAATAGAATCCGACATTCAACACTTTTAAATACCTTTATATTTGTGTATACAAATATTCTTACGATTCGCGCAAATTTTCTTGATCTTAAATCTAGGACTCAAGTAAAAATCAAAGAGCGGTAATGTTGACCTCACTAATGTATACAGGTCAATACGCGATCGATAAACAGGTTTCAT
Source organism: Saccostrea cuccullata (assembly GCF_032062105.1). Classification (NCBI taxonomy): domain Eukaryota; kingdom Metazoa; phylum Mollusca; class Bivalvia; order Ostreida; family Ostreidae; genus Saccostrea; species Saccostrea cuccullata. The sequence goes on along the minus strand of NW_026940583.1, from coordinate 6,026 downwards.
AACCATGTGATAACTGTACACACAAAACACGCACACTGTATACACAAAACTTTCAGGCTCCGAGGAAAATTCACGATGCATGAATTGAATGACAGTGAATTATCTTAAGCTCGAATTTTATTTTTTAAAAATAAAAAAGCTACATTGAATATTAATACTTAAAAAGTATTTTTCCCTCTCCCGTCTTGTTCTTTAAACGAAACCGGGAAAAGTTGTCTCTGAATAATCTGTATGACATCCAGCTAAAAATTCGTTAAAAATCTTATTTCAACAAAGTTTAACATTCAATTTAGCTAGGTTTATTATTCTTATCCAATTAATTTCAGTTATACTTGTTATACGCGTACGCATATAGAATTCTTCTTCACTTGCCGTATAAAATCACTTACCAGTACATGGACTATCAAGTTTTCTGCTCATCTAATAACACATGACTTGAACAAAATAACGTTTTCATGAGATCAATAAGATGTTAAAGAATCCATTTCAAACCGATAACCATATCGAAATATTACCGTTTTTAAGTTATAAAGCAAAAACTTTCGAGCGCCCTTGACCCCTAATTTGAGGGGCCAGCCCCTTTTTAATGATGTCAAATGATGGAGCTCAAAATTATGCACAATTTTTGTTCAACATGTCTTAACAAATTATTTTTAGTTTAAAAGATACATAAGGAAATAGATGTAAATTTTTGCGCTTTTAGGCATTCTTTTTTTTTATCTAGCACCGTTTTGAGCGCAGAAATCGAAAAAGAAAAACCGATGTGCACAACTTAATTTTCTAGTATTTAAATGCATAGACATTCTGCTCCAGCTTTTGTCGTTTCTGAGCCTTTGTCTGGAAACAAAAAGCACTAAATTTTCATTTAAAGGGAAATAACTCAAAAGCGGAAGGGAATTCTTGAAATAAATGAAAACATTTAAATTGAGTTTTGTAACGTCCAAAAACTCTGAAAATTTGAGCGAAATCCGTTAAGAAATGAGCGTGTTACGAGGTCTCAAAGTTGGCGTCCAGGAAAAAAAAAGAAAAAAGGAATAATCTTAACCATCAGAATCAGTAGAAGGTCTTCCGCCTGAGCGGAAGACCTTAGTAAAATCAAGGATAACAAACAATATGATTTTCCGTATTTAATTATTTCTTATTTTTGTTTATTAAAGAAATAAATCTATAATAATATTGTTGTACTAAAAAGTTTATGTATTGGAACATTTGGTGAGAGATTAAATTTCCGTGACGTTTCGCATTGCGCAGTTGACGTATTTTCGTCACGTTGAATCACCTTAAAGTGGTATAAGTGTATTTTCATAATAATTAGCAATAATATTCATTTAAGTTTTGTGACAAGGATCATTCTAAACCATTTGAAAATTATACCTTGTAATTAAGTAAAAAACCATGAAAAAGAACTCACCTTAAGCTAGTTTCTTAAATTGATACCTTGAAAACAGCTGTCCAAAAATTTAAATGTGAATCTTGTGCCATGGAGGAGTAAATATTCTCTGTTGATGGTCAGATTCACCGTGTGTTCCCTTTCCTGATCTGGAAAACGGAAAGTTTTAGAACAATTCATTGTAAAAATAGAGGCCTTACAATCTTTTAAAAAAGTCAGTCTGAATTTCATAGGATAGATTGTGTTGGAAAACATGGTCATTGTATCCACCTTAGAATTTACGAAAGGTTAAATTTCACACACATTATATCATGCAAAAATGTAGATATCATGATTTTTCTATATTTTTCAACACCTTTTTTATCTATTTTACTGTCCAAATTGTTTATCATCTGATCTACAAATGCACTCCTCTTTAACATTTCTTTTAATCAACAGAGCATTGAAAATAGTTGTATTTTATTTTAAATACTTTTAATTATGTTATAAATCAGAGATTTGTACAATTAGAAAACAAGAAAAAAATGACCTTAGATAATGGAAAATTGTAACCTTATCTGCATTTTACATGTAGTTAACATTTTAGCTTCAAAAATTAACATTTTTGTATCATGCAGACATTGTATATCCTCTCACTTCTTGTACATACACATAATATGATCCCTGCATTTTTTTTAGATTGTGTTTTTTCTGCCATGCCCAAAGATTGTAAGGAACTTGGTGAAGAAGGACAAACCCGTACAGGGGTGTATGATATATACCCCTACAGTACATCAACCAATCCAATCAGTGTATACTGTGATATGACGACAATGGGCGTGGAGTGGACGGTATGTAGTTTATTCTAAAAATAATAATATAGCTCGCATTGCTTCTGTTGTTTTAAGATTGTAATATAAAAATTGTGAATATTTTGAGTTTATATCATAACATATGGATCCTATGATTGTTTGAAGCAATATATTGTATTGTCATGCATTTTAATTTTCAAAGGCCATTCAGAAACGCGCTGACGGATCCGTGATCTTTGATAGGAACTGGGCGGATTATAAGAATGGTTTTGGTTCACCGGAACAAAACGTCTGGGTCGGTAAGTGTAAATCCCTTTCAAAGAAGAAACTTTTATTCCTTCAAAGCTGAAAGATAAAAGATTTTGTGGCAAGTTAAAAATTATAAAGCGTATTAAAGATCTGAATTTCAGACTTAAGAAATATGTGTTCTAGAATATTAACATATCGTGTTTAATTGATATCTCAAATATTAGAAAAAAAAGAAGAGAAGAAAATCATTGAGCGGCATATTTTTATGAGACCAAATTAAGCATTATTGTGTACAGCTAAGGCAAATAATTTGATTTTTCATTATGGTTGATTCATATTTAGCAGGAATAATTATATTACAATGAACTTTTCAGACGATTTCTAATATATCGTAATACAGGAAATGACGTAATCCATCGCATCATCCCTTCATGTGTCCATCACTCTCCAGAATGGTACAACGCTGTATGAAATGTACGACGGATTCTCTGTCTCCGACGAAGCAGGAAAATATCAATTCTTTCTTGCAGGACCTGCCACGGGGACCTTAGGTAAGTGTATCCACATTACGTTTCTTAAAATTGGGTTCAAATTAGGTATATCATCATAATAATACTTTTTCTGTATTGCAATATTATTAAGGTGTTGAAAAAAAGAGAAAGAAACGGGGTTTCTTCTGATATTCTGTATACATTTTTGATTCCACCGTAATTAAACATGTTTAATACACTAGCGGAAAAAAGAAACTGTGCATTATTTTATGCATGAATAGATAATAAAAATAAAAATGAACATTTTTTTTTTGTATTACTATTAACAAACGCATTCATGACAACATTTCATAATTCATTAACGTTAACGTCAAACAACATCAATTTATGTACACTGGAAAGACACTGGTATTCAAACTTGAATTAAGGGTGTATTCTGCTGATACGTGGAAAAAAACGTGCATTAAAGTTTCCACATACTTATATTTTTTTTCCGACAGTGTAATATCCAAGGAATAATATAAAGACAAGAAAAGTGTATATTAGTTTTCATCTAAGAGAGATTCAACCCCTCGAGCATAGGTCAAAATAGAGCATGGGAAATTTCATTGAAAAGGCAATTAGACCATAAAATATCTCATAAACTTATTAATAAGTTATATAAAATAAATCAAGGCATTTAGGTTTCAAAGTATGTGTTTTTATTCACCAAATATTCAAACAAGTGTGATTATTTCAGGTAATAGTTGGAATTTTGTTCAGAAAAGCTTTTAATGAACACAAAGAAATCATTTAATAAATAAAACTTCATACTAGTCTGTTTGAATGTCCTCTCTCATTCGGGTTTCAGATTGGGTCCTGGTGTGGTGTTGGATGATGGCTTCCCTGTCCTACCCTCTCAATCTCATTGGCATAGTTTTCTCCATCTGATTTAAGTGAATTTATAACCCTGCTCTCTTCTAAAGTTCTTCATTTGTGATTCTTCAGAAAAAAGACTTACCCAGTTTCTTATCAAATGTAAACAGCCAAAAATTATAGATATTTTCTTATTATTTTCTTACGTTGTGTTTATAAATTTGGGATAGATATTCTGCATTTACAATATCAAAGGAAATTTATCATATACTACGAGCTAAAGTTGCAATAAAAAAGAAAATACGAATTGGAAACCTACATTTTTGCTTTTCCACTGCTTCTGGAACGTCGTCAACACACTTCGATGCTCTTGGCTGGCATGGTTGAGGACCGCTTTCGAGAATGTAAATGTAGGCCTAATTGTGATATCGGCGATTTTAAATGTTTTAACATTTTTGTCGGTTTGCCATTCGACATCCTTGTCGATTTGAAACGGGCTATCCATTCTTTAATCTTCCTCTTTCGATTTCACTTAGGCTTATTCTACCGCGTCAACTTTCAGGTCTATGTCGTAAATATCGTAATTTTCCACACGTCTTGTTCATAATTACAGTGTAGAGAGATTTTTGTTTAAAATGTAAATGGTTAGACATGTAACCCATACAAACTTTAAAAACATTAGAGACTTTATTGTAAATTGTTATCAGTTTGAATTCTACGACATGTTTAAGTATGAAGACCCACTTGGGGTAAAATGATCAGCAGAATTCATCCTTAACAAAGTCTATAACGTGGTGAACACCATTTGCATGATCGCATGCTTGACAACAGCGCCTTATTGAAGACACCAAAGTGTTCAGATATGCTTGGGGATGTTGTTCCAGATGGTGGTTAAGGCCTGGCCCAAATCAGCCGGCGTCACTGGCTGATTCAGCAAACGATGTAGACGTCGTTCCCTTTCATCCCAAACGTGCTCGATCAGCGATAAATCGAGGGAAACAGCTGGCCAAGGCAAGACATCGATAGACATGTCCTCGAAAGCGTCCCTCAATACGAGTGCAACGTGTTGTCTCACGTTGCCGTATTGAAGGGTAATGTGATTTTACTGTGCATGTATGAAGGGTATCACATGGCGCTGAATAATTTCGTCTCGATAGCGCACGCCGGTGAGATTTCCATTGACGATTTGAAGAGGGGTCCTTCCACATGCTGTGATTCCACCCCACACCATAACGCTGCCTCCACCGATATGTCGCTGTTGCACAACACGTCCCCAATGCGACGATACACACTTCAAAGGCCGTCACTGCTATCCAAATGAAATTTGGACTTGTCCGTGAACAGAATATTGGCCAAGTCCTGTAGTGTGAATTGCAAATGTTGTCTGCAATACGCTAGTTTAGCGATACGATGACGTTGAAACAGTATTGGGCGAACAGCTGGACGTCTTGGTCTGATGTTGTGCTCGCGCAGACGATTGTACACAGTTCTTGGACTGATTGGTCGAAGTCCAGGAATGCTTCGAGCAGTCAAACTTGCTGTCTGGAACCGATTTCTCACGTGCACGAGTCTAATGTGGTTGTCCTGTCGACGCGACGTCACGCGAGGATGTTCAGAACGTGGTCGATCCCGAGTTTTACCAGATCAGATTGTTGAAAACGTGTCCATAATGACTGGATGGTGTTCCGATGAACTCCAAAGTGTCTTGTAACGTTGATGTTTGCTATTCCAGCTTGAAGCATCCCAATAGCAAGAATACGTTGGTTTTGCTGAGTCGTGGCATGACAAAAAGGTAAATTTGGTCTAAACTAAAGTGTTTTTCGTATCGAAAAGAGTCCAAATAAACCATATATACAGTTCTTTCTCCAAACAATTTTGGCTAGTTAAACTTGTGTAGACGAACACATCAATAAACAACTTGTGCTCACTAGCCATGAAAAGCCCGAACATCAGAGTCCGGTTCTATCCGATATTGCTAAAAAAACAATACCTTTATCGATTGTTTACATTTAACTAAAATAAGCAATAAAGATAGAAAAATAGCTACATTTTATTATGTATGGTTTCTTTTCTATGCTAGTATATTTCAGAATATCATTTGCATGTAAAATTTACGAATTCAGTAAACATTGTCAAGTAGTTAAAATTTCAAATTACTATGTAATCACAAATTTTCGTGGGGGTTAAATCTGCGTTGTTTTCGAGGTATGAAAAGACCATGAATTCATGTCCATCACGATATGTAAATTG
>NW_026940582.1:0-12270 GCF_032062105.1 Saccostrea cuccullata | reverse complement strand
CAGGAATATCAGCAGTCGTCTCGTTTATAGTCATCATTTTTCATAATGCTCTTAGTATGAAAAATATCTAAAACTAGATATTTACAAATATACAAACATTAAGTTGATGAAACATTTAAGGGTATCAATACTCTCGTTTTATTTTGCATTTTGCAAGTTTAATGGTCGATACAATGACCTTGTCAGCAAAAGCAGTATATCATTAACTTTAGTCAAATGCTGATCACAACACGAAGAATAAGGAAGGGGTGACCAGTCGACATGGAATGTTTACTTTTATATGGCACCTGATCCCAACTGATAATTTTAAAGGTCCATGTTTTATATATTCGCTCCCGATTAGTAGTGTTTTAATTCGACTTTTTGGGCTGGATTATTTTTCGTTATTTCCATATTTCATGCTAGAAGTGTCGCAGCGTTAAGTCAAAATTATCCTGCAGTTAACCTCTTCATGTATCATACAAACGACCCTTCTTTGAAAAATACGTCGTTTCAAACATACTATGTGTAGAGTAACGCAGTACGTATGAACAATTTCTAAAACGAGGTAAATTATTGACAAACAAGTTAACGAAACAAGAATATCAGCTGTCTCGTTTCAAGTCATCATTTCGAAAGATCTGTGGTCGATATAATGACCTTGTCTGTAAATACAATTTATCATTGAGTCAAATGCTGACTGACGTTTTTCATATTTATTGTTAGTCCATTATTCATACACTGAATTGACGACAGATTTTTCCGTTATTTCCCGATTATGATAAGGAGCACACGGTGGGTGTGACCGGTCGGCAGGGCATGCTCACTCCTCCATGGCACCTGATCCCACCTCTGATGTTTTGGAGGTCCGTGTTTGCTCTGCTCCCATTTTGTATTGTGTTATGGACTTTTGATCTTGGATATTGTTCGTTGTCTCCATATATTTCATACATACTTATTTCGATGAGTGACAAATTTATTATATTTGGTGTTCAATGTGTTGGCTTGGAATGTATTTTTTTCTTTTGTAATATTATTTCTACTAATTTTAGAAATTGACATCAAAATTAATAACAACTGAAAGCTTAATTAACGCCACGATACCGTTATTTATGAGATATCCGTCGCACTTCTCGCCGTGATTGTTAAACTTTACTCTGAATTGTTTCTTTTTACATTTGGAGGACTGCAGGTCAATAGGGGACTGGTTTTCTCCATTACATTCACGCCAGGTCACTCCCCATTTTGTGGGTCCTACAAATAGGTTGGTATTCAGTTACATGTATCTTTTTTTAATACGAGCCTCCCATTCCCACCTGAATACTGGTAGTATGTCTTTAATCAAACGCTTTTTTGTCCCATACATATTCACTTGGACAATTGTTACGTTTCTAGACTAAACTGTATACGAGTATTAGTTTACTACGGTGTAAAATGGTTGCCTTTCATCTTAATTAGGACTCAGAAAAAATGGTAAAGGGGATTTTTAAGAATTGAAATAAATTAGGAATATATAGGAAGTTTAAAGAGTTATTAATGGGAGAATTTTTTTTCTGAAAAGAATTAAAAAATATTCATTTGAAGTATACATACCATACAAATGTCCGCCATAAGAAAATTCGTGGTGCCGTGTACATTGGGCACACTCGGTTAAAACATAAACCAAAATCAAAATCTCAAAAATCCTGTTCATTGTTCTTTTGCATTAGCATTAATATTGTTGAACTCATTGCTGTTCATGTGATATTATCGATATTTCCGCGAGATTTGCTCGATATTTCCGCTAGAATTCTCGAACAAAAATAACAACAAAAGGTATTACAAATATTCCGCAATGTTGCTAATAAATATTAATCATAATCTTTAAACACAGTTTTTTCTTCTTGCATGATTTGGCTAAATGGAGAGGGAAAATAATGTCTTTTAAGAAGTTAATGAAAATAGCAATCAATATACACATTATATTTACAGTTTTTCTCAATTATTTTGAGCTTGTGCCGCCTGGACATACCATTGCTTACAAAAGCATTAAAAATATTCAAAAAATAAAACATGATCTGTTTATTCTATCGATATAAAATATAATGTTAACTAGATGTGTAAAAAGTAATTGATATATCTTAAACGGTCTTAATATTATGGTGCAGAAGTAGTACAGTGTGAGGGAATATACGCCCAAAGTCAAAATTCCCTTACAATATACTACTTGCAGGACTTTTTGATAACCTCTCGTATTATCTTCATAATTAGATATAACCGATAATTTTTTTTTCAAAGGTGACTTTATAACAGATCTTAACTTCCCTTCTGGAGCTTCTGTTTGTCAATAAGGTTTATGATATATGTTTTCCATGTAAGGATTGTTGTAATAAACTATTAAATCAATCTTATAATTTATTTTTATTGGAAAAGGGTATGTATTATTCTCTATATATTTGCATACCTACTGCTCTCTCCCACTATGAACATGTACTCATCAACTGCGTTCATAGGACTATACACGCAACTGGTTCTGCTATGAGTGCAAGTGCTCTATTGCACTCTTGTAGAACAAGCTCTACGACACTTTCAATAGGTGTTGAGAAGTATATATATGAAATGTTTCGTAAAAGAAATAAATATAAGTTTTTAATATTATTTTTTTGGAAAAAAGAAATTCAGAACAATTTAAAATTGCCGATTGGTATATTTAAAATTTAATTATGGTCAATGTATTTAATTGTAAAATAAATACTTTTTAAAAATTGATAGACAACTGCCATATTTTTATTTTTTCTTATCATATTTTTGCATATTTGTACAAAGAACGATAACTCTTCACACTTGGGTTATGAAACATTCAGAAAAAATAGTATATGTCTGTTTCAGCTCTTAAAAATAAATAGAAAAAAAACTTTTAAAAATCATAGAAAAGCATTCTGGAGTTATAATCATTATTAAAGCATTCACTTTTTTCATAATAAGGTTAAATTATTGATTTTTGTCAGAGAATTTCAATAACGTTGATCGATGACGTCACAAGAGGCAAATACTCTATAAATTGTTTGTGATATTAGAGATCCGAAAAGCTGCAATGATGAGATATACTAATTTTTTAGCCGCGTGTTTTTCTTTACTGAAGACAACAAGCCACATCCATATGTAAGCCAGGATTTCCTCTGATATTCTTGACAACATCAAAGAATGCAAATATAAGTAATAAACAACGATTATTTAGTGAACATGGCATTATGAATAGCAATAGCTCTGCTGGCATATTTTCTATGTAATGACGTACTTTTATTGTGTAAGATAATATGTGCCTGTTTCGGATTAAGTGACTTTGAACCAAACGAAGTTTCTTATTAACAATAAGAAGTAATAATTTAAAGGATGATGTGCATTTGCTTTGTAAGCATTTCTTTGTGACAACATTGTTTTCTGTTCAGTTTAGGTATATCACTTGATTGTGATACGACGAAGAAAGATCTTTGCATGAACAATTTATTGAAAAAGACCAAATATTTACAAATACGTTGATATCAACAGTCCATACTAAAGTCAACATTTCGCAAATGTAATTGTCGATAAAATGACAGTGTTTGCAAGTGCAATATATCGTCAAGTCGAGTCTTAACCCACGTTTTCTATACGAAGTGTTAGGCCATTATTTCTCCTTTGAGTCTTCTCTGTTTTATTCCCCTTGCCCAATCATAAGATCGAAGTACATGGCGGGTGACCGATCGGTATGCTTATTCCTCCATGGAACCTGATCCCACCTCTAATGTTTTAATGATCAGTATTAAGTATTTACTCTGCTCTCAATTTGTATTGTTTCAATGGTCTTTTGAGCTCAATTACTGTCTTGCCTCTTTGTATTATTTCTCGATATTAAAAAAACAACTAAATTCTGTAATTACCAATTAAATTCTCATAAGCAATTTCATATCTTCATAATTCACAGTACAATTTTCATTCTAACAAAACTCATTCATTTTTCTTGAATTTTTCACCAATTCTGTTTCAAAATTTAAAATATTTGCTTATTCTGCTGACTCTTTTGGTAATGTCGTTGCTAAACACAATTGCGTAATGTTTTGGAGGTCTGTTTTGCTTTGCTTCTATTTTGTATTGTTTTATGGACTTTTGCGCTTGAATAATGTTCTTTAATATCTCCATAATTTATATTTTATGCATGTATAAGCCGCTTCAGGAGTGCTGATCATGTGAAAGCAACATTAAGCACAGTAAATGAAAATAACATTGGCATACAAAGTTATGCCAATGGAATAATTGTAAAGAAAATTCATTTAAGGTAACAGAAAAATATTTTAATATTAAGTCTTTGGTGTAATACCATTACTGCGAAATGTTTAAGGATAGTATTTTTGTGAAATCTGTGATGCTGTTTCACAAAGATGTTGAGTTTGCTCCGTGCTTATCTAAAACGTTGATTTGAAAATAAAATAAAGATTTACAATAAATTACATAGAATGAAACTCAGACACCAACAAAAAAAAGTATTTTTGCACAAGATAATGTGCTCAATTTAAAGAATGAAGATAATGTTCCACAGATTAACATGGTTCGTAAACTTCCAGAACAACTCTCGTACCTATATCCATGCGTGGATCTAGAGGGGGGGTCGGGGGGGTCAGGACCCCCCCTGGAATTTACCAGGCTAAAAAATGTATATACTAAAACAAGAAAAAAGTTACCATGGACCCCCCTGGTAAACGCGCAGATGTGTGAGATGGGTATGATAAGTGAAAGATTTTAGGCAATGAGGCAATAGTCACCACTCACTCCCCCCCCCGAAATAGGTTTTTGACGGTTGGGCGAGTTTAGGTTTTTTTTTTTTTTTTTTTGCTTGTCAAGAAATTTCTGAGATAGGATTTTTTTTTTCGACTGGGGTGGACCCCCCTGGAAAAAATTTCTGGATCCGCGCCTGTATATCTGATGATGGAAACTATGTTAAAGCATTGGTGATGAAGTTGACAGAAAAAAAATCTATCTTACATGGAAATCACTCAAAGTTGTAGCCATATCGTGTCTAATTTAGATATTTAAACACAGTCACTTTGCTAGAGTTATCATAGCCTACCCAAAGAAGATGTTTTGCTTCATCATAACATATCCTATATGGCGGACTGTTTCTGCTAGCAGTAAGCAATGTAAGCAAAAATACACCGTCTTTATCAATTACTTGCACTGAACTGCTTGTCCAGTCACTCACTAATATGTGTTCAAGTACATCTACACAGATTCCACGTGGGTCCAACTTTGGTCCATTTGGTGGACCTTCATAGGAAAATCGATAGACACCTTTGTGATCTGTTACTATAACTGCCTGTTTATCCAAATCTGCTACGATGACGTCACCGTTCCAGTTTTCTGTTATGTAAGCCGGATATTTATATAGTGTCGGACTTCCATTCTCAGAATCTTGGATTTCTTGACCCGAAATATCATACCTGACTATTCGGCATCTCTTTTCCTTCCACATTCCAATGACTAAGTCCCTGTTGAAATGGGAATAATGAATGCACCGTGGTCGCCAGTCATTACCTATTTTAAATAAACTTACTTTCGTGTTACAATCTGAAGACAGTTTCCTGATTTCTGACCCTTTGTCAATATAAATCAGGTCGCCTGTTGTGGACACCGTGTACACACCAAGTCCCCCAAAGTCTTCAAGAATTCGATGAGCTACGGATATCCTGTTTTCTTCAATTCTCATCAACAAGAGACTATTTTTATAGTCACTGATCCAAATCAGGTTTGAAGTTACGCAATTAATATGACATACACGATTTATGTCTTTCAGAGGAATCGAAGAAAAAAGAGTTGGTTGGTGCATTTTATATTCTGGCTTGACTTTTATATTTTCGTCTTTGATGGCGAAATCTGCCAGTATCTGAACTATTTCAGTTATGTTAGAATTTTCGTCAAGAGACGTTAAATTTAATTTTGATACATGTTTGGGTACACATTTCAGACATTTAAAAGGTTTCCCAGTCACAAAATAAAGGAATTTTACAGGCTTGATGGCTAACTGGTCATATTCGTCGCAAAGGTTTTGTAATTTTCTGAAGTGCGTATTGGTCATCACCATTTGCTTACGAAGTATGCTACTGTGGTTTCTGTATATAATGGCACAATAATTTGAAACATATCTATCCAACAATATTTTTAGCCTCTTTCCTTTTTCAAGCATGTACCCGAGTAATTCATTCGACAGGGCGCCACTACTGTTTATATCTTCCTGAGCCCTAGTCTTAATCGAAAGATTGAACGGCAGTATCCTTTTGCAAATTTTCATGAAGGTTTGTTTGTTTTCTGCTATTTTTCTTTCGACAGCTTCTTGTATATCTATTACTGTATGATTGAAATGATCTGCACATCTATTACATGCCGGCACTTTGCACTCCTCACACCAAAAATTACAAGCCTGTTCTTTATGCAAGATACAGTTTTCAAACATGCTTTCTTGATACGCTGAGGCGTCTTTACAGTTTTGATATCCTTAATTACCCCCAGTATCAAGGTAGCTGTGAATTTGCACTTTTCTTTTCTTGATGGGTGATGAACCTACAGTGGGAAGATGGATATCGATATTGCATTCTTAAAAAAAACCCAAAAATTTCCTTAATATTTTCTTGAGGTATTATAACTGCAGAGATTTAGTGTCTTCTATTCTGTCCTCCTTTTTGTAATCTTCTGTTTAGATGGCTTGGCTTTAGTGTAAGATTCTTAAATATAAAAGAAATTCTAACGTTAAGATTTGCGCTTCTTCGATGCATGTATTATTATCAATAGAAATGAGCTTAAATAAGAAATTTACGGAAGTCCATGCATTTAGGACATATCGAAAAATATTTTTGAATCCGATATAACGAATTGTCGAATTTGTTATAACGAATTTAATTCATTATAACAATTTCTTTGAATTTGTTATAACGATTTTAATCTGTTAAAACAAATTTGTTGAATTCATTATAGCGAATTCTTTAATTTGTTATAACGAATTAAATTCGTTAAAACGAATTCAAAAATTTATTATAACAAATTAAATTCGTTTAAACAAATTCCAAAGTTTTTTTATAACGAATCAAATTATGGAATTCGTTTAAACGAATTCAATTCGTTATAACAAACTTTAGAATCTGTTAAAACGAGTTTAATTCGTTTTAACATTTTTTTTAATTCATTATAACGAAATCAAGAAATTTGTTATAACAGATTTAATTCATTGTAACGAATTCAAAGAAATTGTTATTACGAATTAAATTCGTTATAACAAATTCGACAATTCGTTACATCAGATTCAAAAATATTTTTCGATAGGTCCTAAATGGGCTTCCGTAGAAATTGATTAACCACTACAACCTGAGAAAGTTTTATATACTATACCAGTATGAATCAAATGATCCATGCAATTTAAATTAATAATAAAGTAATGATAATCTTATACTTCTACAAATAGATCTTACCTGAAATGTACAAAGATCAAATTTTCAAAACCATTTTGATTTTTGTTAATAAATGCTACTATTAAATTGAAAAAATCAAACAAACCTTTCTGTTAAGGTCAACACAAATAAAAATCTTCTGGGGAAGCTCTATAATTTTTTTTTAGCAAAATCAGTACTCCATCCTTTTTCTTCGATTCGCTAAACTCATTGATGAATTTGATCTTCACATGCAGTCCTGTTTTGATAAATCATGGGCTAACTGTTTCCACAATAAGAATAAACCGATCCCCTTCGAAAACGCGGATATAACAATGTGTAATCTGTTTGTTAAGCAGACTGAACTTTTTAAACGATCTATCATAGAAGTTTTGCAAGATGTTCTGGACTTCCCAATCGACAGGCACCTGTGTTATGTACGTGGGCACGGAAGTGATAACAGGTAAGAATATCTTACGAGTGGTAATATGGGTGTGGTGTTGACGCATATGGACTTTAAATTCCACGATATTCTGAAAAATCTCTGATAAATTCTGCTACTTCCTGTCAGTACTGTTACAGTATTTCTCCCTGCAAACACTGCACAGTCACTGTACAAACACCCTGTACCTACTGTAATTCCCAGTAAACCCCAGTACAAATCCAGTCAGTGTATTAATTATCTACTTTGCTGAACAGCACAGTATGTACGCCCTGTACACCAATGTTTCTCAGTGTATGTCTCCGCAGTACGACACTGTACATCAAAGACGTGAACGGGGACAGAAAGTGTCTTTTTTTCGTTTGTTTCAGGTGCTGCGTTCGTAAAACGAAAACAATCCTACAGAAAAATTACTAGGCCTATATATATGATTTATTATACATATAATTTATTTTTGTGCATATTATCAATAATTTGACATATTTATAAAACTGAAACTATGAAATTCAATGTTTTTAGTACTTCTACTTTGAATAAAAAACATTTCAATAAGAAATGTATTGCAGTATAGAAATTCACTGTTACGATTTGATACTTTGTACGTTCTTCTCGATATTGTGGTATGACCAAGCAGCAAAAGATTAAAAGTAATTTAAGAAAGACGTTGTACATGTTGTAAGGTTGTGTTAAACATAGACACTAGAATTGTCTTCTGCGTATTTTATGTGTTTATAAGAGAATTACGCAATTAAGATACTAGTATCCATGTATTTACAATCTATTCCAAAAGTACACATCTTTTCCTTTTTTAATTAAACAAACCTATATTTTTTATGCATAGTCTCCCTGTCAGTGACGTAGCATCGTTTTTGAAAGGGGGGCATCCAGAGAAAAAAAAAGTTTTTTAACTTACCTGAAAAAGTTGACAGTAATACAGTACCATTTCTTGAAATACAGGGGGGGGGGGGGGCAGCCTTTCAAAGAACATTTTCAATAATAAAAGTTATGTTTGGAAAAAAAAGTGGAGGCCAGGTTTAGTAAATTTTCACGTCTTTTGTTGCAAAGTCTGAAAATGATCCTGGGCCTCATTTTAATGGAATGTCCCGTCTATCTGCATGATCAATACAATCAATCAATCATTACAATCAATAATGCTCACAGTGGGTGTGACCGATCATTAGGGGATCTCCTCATAAGAACCTGATCCTACATGTACCTCTGATTTTTCTTAGGGTGTGTTTTGGAACCCATTTACAGATTTGTATTGCTTGTATATTTTTGAAATCGATCGTTCTGGGTAATCTTTAACTTTTCATTGTACCAGTATAACCCTTCGACATCTCTAAAGCCGTGCTTATAGAATATAAAATTCAATTTAAAAATTTGGAATTTTATTCCAAAAACTACCAATCTTTTAAAAGTTTGTATTTCTATCTTTATTCCACATTGTTATATTTTTTATTTGCGTGTTTAGATGTTACAATACACGTGTCTTTTTCCTAGAGGCTGTAGCGGTCGGAGATTGGTCAATTCTGCTATTGGGGCACCATGGTGATACGTTTTCAACTTCCGGAAAAATGCCATCTATGAAGGTAAAGTAATTAATTAAGATAATTAAATTTTGGCAGTGCTTCTAAAAACATCCTTTTCGATCTGACGTATTTTTTTTTAAAAATTATATTACTACTTCAGTTTGATTTTGTAATGAAACATTAGTTGAATTATCTTCTGATGTAATGTTTGTCGATTGAACGTAGTAGATTTTTAATAATAAAGATATCTCCCATATCATATACGACTGAGCTACTAACTGTGACGGTAATTGAGATTCGAACCCGCGATCTTAGAAAAAACATTCAGTCAGTAAGAACTGTATAATGCGGTAGTGGATTCGTTTTTTTTTTTTTTTTACACATGAAGTTCATTATAGTGAAAAAAAGTTTTGTTCAAATCATTATGACTTAACGCATGCAAAAAAACTCCTATCCCCTTCCGCAGAAAATCACATATTATAAACAAAGGAAATATTGCATAGCTTCTGTATGGTAAAAATTCCCCTACTTTTAAAATAAAGAGAGTAACTTTGAATCAGTCACGTGTCTTACTGTCCTTGATGATATAGTCAGGCGCTTCTTGAAAACCAGCCAATTAACGCTCTCGTAGCATCCGGGCGTGGTTAGTGATCCCTTGTAGAAAAACATTCGACCTCTCTTTGGAATACAGGACACAGGATTAAATACAGCTCTGACGGCGTGTCCTGTAGGAATACGCTAGATGTATGCTCAAAATGAACAGTATAACACGATTATAAGAAGCGCACTTTATATGAATTACAATAATAGCGAAGTGATTTTCATTCCGGTTGGTCTTGATACATTTGTCTTTATACTTTCAAGCAAATACCCAATTACCTGAAATTTTTTTTAAACGAGGTAAGTTATTGACAAACAAGTTGATGTTACAAGAATATCAACAGTCTCGTTTAAATCTAAGTCATCATTTAGTAAGTTTTATGGTCGATACAATGACCTAGTCAGCAAGTACAATTTAATAATCTACCATTTAATCAAATGCTGACTTATGTTTTTCACATCATTGTTCGGCCAATATTTACACACTCAATTGTCGACGGATTTTTCCGTTATTCCCGACCCCCGATGATAACAAGGAGCACATGGTGGGTGTGACTGATCGACAGGAGATGCTCAATCCTCCATAGCACCTGATCCAACCTCTGATGATTTGGAGGTCCGTGTTTGCTCTGCTCCTGGGTTGTATTGTTTAATGGACTTTCGATCTAGGTGCTGTTAGTTATCTTCATATGTTTCATTTGGTAAGTAATCTTTCCCAAAGGGAAAAAACATCATTTTGGCATGATTATCTGTTTGTCTATCAGTAAAACCCATATTTACCATATAACTCTATAGTTTCATCTAAATTTTCTTACCTGGGCAATACACATGGGAGCCATACTTCCGGAAAAACAAGTCAATGGATGAAAGTCGGGCTCGGCAACACTCCTGCATTTATATCAAAACATCTTTTTTTTTTGTGTTTATATAATTTTCAGTATGGAAAATATTTCACGAGAGAGAGGGAGATAGAGAGAGAGAGATACCTTGAATAAAATGGCAACGACTGCTATACCGTCTTTCTTATCAATAGCATTGGTCACAGTTCCATACTTGGTATTGAAATGAACCATGTGAAGCTAACGGAGGAAGCATGTATTAAAATTTATATTTAAATCCTCCTTAAAACTTTGCAGAGTACAGTACAACCATTTGAATCAGGAAGAAATTAAATCGTTTCAAATTTGCTTGATTAAGAAACATAAGATTTTGTGTATATACATGTATACTTGTGACGTTTGAAACTTGCATATTTACATTTTAAAATTCTTTGTCTTAGATAAAACTACAAATAGTAAAAATACTTTATTTCTACATAAATCTACTGGTTCATCGATAGGCGTGGTTTATAAAACCACGTGCGGGGTGGGACAAATAGAGACGGAAGCGGGGCTTGTAGCACGTAAATTTGCGGATTCAAAAGCATGTAAAAATAAGGAATAACTTTCAGATTTTTTGGGTGGTCTCATGGCAATGATCAATTGATTTGCATGCGTAATAATTTTATGTTCGGCGTTTTTTGCAAATTATCACGCAAGCCAATCGACTGATCACACCATGAAACTAAAAAAACTGGACAGTTATTTCTTAAATATAATTTCAACATTCAAGTATCTGAATTACATAAAGCTCATCAATCCGACAGAATTATTATTATCTTAGGCTAGTTACCTCGGCTGAGTATCTTTTTCCATTAATGGCGTGTTCAGTTCCCCAATCTCGTTTTGAACCGAAGTGGAAATGCCACTGGGCCAGCTGATACTTTACCCTGGGGTAAAAGGGAATCCCCGTGATAAACTTCTTCTTGCAGCACTTCCTGACAACAAATGTAGGGGCGTGTCCTTTTGAAGAGAAAAAAAGTATCATGCATGAATAATTTTATCTTATAACTTTACTGTTTAGTGGTGTTGGCTACATGTAATTTTTTTAACAGATTAGGTATTTCAAGAATTCAGGTTCCTAACGAGACGAATTCTTTCAAAACACTTTCAATGACAAAAACCTTGAAGTTCTCTTTTCGCACTTTCAAGTTTGCCTCTTGCAGTTTATCCGTTAAATTCACATGCAAAGAACTTGATATACATTTGCTGTACGATAAATTTAAACATATATATGCATGGACATGCAAAGTTATTGATAAGTAAACAATTTTCAACCGAGTCAAGCTTCTGGTTAATAACTTAAAGCTACACGGCTTTCAGCAACCTCCTTTCATGTCAGTATTCTGAAAATTTCATGCCAGTATCGTTTGGTCGTAATTTTACGGTCATGTGTCATAAAATTTGTT